>NW_022900942.1:3205267-3242113 GCF_012274545.1 Fukomys damarensis | reverse complement strand
TTCTCCACCAATATATTGTCCAGCATTCTCACTTGCATTACCTGTAGATGGGCACAAGAATTTTAAAACTATTTTCATAATAATAAAAGTATGGCTTAATTTATATTATATACTAATATAGGATGTCAGTTAAAAATTTAAAATAGCTCTATGTTGCTAGGGATTAAGCTCAGGTGTTGCATCTCCTGCCTAGCAAGTGCAAGGACCTGAGTTCAATGCCTGGTACAAAAAACAAAACAAAACAAGCTCTATGTTCTTCATGAAGAGACTTAAATGCATAAGTTGGTATAAATTAGCATGCTTTAGGGACATTAGGTGGTGTATTACATACTACTTAGATGAGCTTTATGTACATTTTAGATACATTTTTCCTAAAACTGTTTATGGTTATGTAAATTAATAGAAACAAAATATTTTACCACCAAATTCTTCACAATAGCTGCTTTTGTGGACAAATGGGAGAATGGAATCATGTAGAGATACCAATACTGCAGTTTCATAAGTGATACTGAGCTCTTCACAAAATATCAGTGCTGCAGCAGTATTATTATATATTTATATTTACTAGAGCTAGTGAGTATTATTGATGGCAAAAACAGCAGACTTAATGATTCCAGGAAATATTCTAAAGCAGTGATTCTAAACTGTGTTGTAAGGAATAACTACTAGTAATTACATATGAAGCTATATTAGGTCACAGTTTGAGGATGTGGTATGTGAATAGGATTAAATATTCACAGATACACATATTAATAAAATTTAAAGATCTTTTAAAGTATCTTTATGTAAAAACCACTTTAACCAAATAATTATCATCTCCATTTTACAGATAGATAAAAATCCTGCATGTGTTTATTTGATGTACCACAATTGCCACAGTTGTGGTTTTACGAATTAACTGAAGAGTGTGAGTTGACTATGGGCCAGGGATTTAGCTCAGTGACTCCGGCACCTGCTTTGTAAGCACAGGGACCCAAATTCAATCCCTGTTACAATAAAACTAAAATATAGTGTGAGTTGACTAGTGAACCTCTGTGGTACTTGGGTATGTGAAGAAAGATAATTGAAATCTACTCATAATTTGTGATTCAAACTTGGAGTTTTTGAGATTTTCCTGGTGCTAACATTCCCAACAAAATAAGAGCATTTATGATCTAAAAAATAATGAACCAGTATTCCCAGGCCTGAGATCATGTACAAGAAAAGATTAAAAACACAAAGAGTTCTCAAGTGAAATAATTTGCTGAGCTTTAGCAGATGATACAAACAGACCCAAACTATATTTAAAAATTGAAAGCTGTTTTTTATAATACATGATTTTTAAATAATTGACAAGTATAATGTGCACTAATATCACATTTGTAGCCAGTGGTGTCATTATGTGCATTTAACTAATACATGTGTGTCAAAATTTGAAGTCCCCTGAATTCAAGAGTGAGTGGAATATATTGCACAATATTTAAAGAGAAATAAAATTTGAGTGAGGACTTAAAGTTGCAGAGAAGAAAATAATAAATTCAAAGAATAGTGAAAGTCCTAGGACATAACTGACACATAACAATATTATCTAATTATGAATGATAAACTTTAATTACATGTTCAGACAGTATAGCTGTAGTTCTTTCAGTGTTTTCACTTTTGTACATCAAAGGGAATTGTTCTACTATCTCATAATAATATAAGTTATGTTTGAATGATTCTTCATAGCCTTTAATTAGAATGGTATTTTTTCTAGTATGGGGAAGGCAGTATCTTATTCTCATTTTTCTGAGAAGAGGGATGGGGTGGAAATGAGATTTTAAAATATGGGGAACTGTGACGAGCTTTGTATATGCATCAAGTCCCTATAAGGAATGTAATCATCATGAACTACAAACATGTATAAAATTGTATACATATGCAGAGGTACAAGAGATTCAGGGAACCAGAAGGAAAGGAGGAGAAGAGGTTAAAATATAATTAAAAATCCATTCTGCAGGACTGGTTAACTGCGCCCTCACCTGCCTGCACACCACCAGCCCCAGTGAGGAAGCTGAGATTTGGGAAGGCCGCACCAAGATCTGCTCTCCCTCCAGCCTGCTTGGGACCATTAGGCAGGACCTGGTAGCCATGGTGTTCCCTGCCTGCACAGCCACCACCTCCAGCAAGGAAGGTAGTTGCCCAGGTGCCCATGAAACAATCCCTAGTACTGCTCTCAGACCTCCCTATTGTGCCAGTCCTTGGACCCACTCTGCAGAGGCATAGCTGATCATAAAGGCCATTTTTCTGAGCTCCCGACTTTGAACATATTTAAAGAAAGTGCAGGAGCAACCTGTAGAACTATGTGCAGTTCAACCCTGCAGGAAGTTGGGGAACTCAGTCTGGGCCTTGCAGTCTGAAGTTAGTCTGAATTGAGGGGATCTGCCATTGGCTAGCTGAGATCAGGGGACTTGGTTCTGAACGTGGCTATGCATGTTGTATATTATGACAGCAGAGATACAGTATGAAAGAGGCCCTTCAAATTCATTTTTTTCTCTCGTTTCCTCATTCCACTTTGCAAATTATTTCTTTTTTCTGTCCTCTTTCTCCAATTCAGTCTCTTGCTCCACCATATTATCCCTCATCTCCCTTTCTGTTCCTGCTCCTACCCTAACTCACACTTCTTCCTTTATCACTTTTTCTTTTTTCTTTTTTGTATGTTTCTTCTGTCATTTTTTACCTCACTCAATGGGCCAATAGTTTCAAGGGAAAGTGAACCCCTATTACTGCTAAGGGGATATATTCTTTTCCTCATTCTTGCACTCTGTCTATACCTTTTAAATTTAATAGTTTCCTAAAGAATGTATGGTCATTCTATGTCCTATGGCTTCACCTGAAACCTTCTCCAATTCTTTCACTTATCTACTCCTCTAATCCTAACTCTATCTAAGCCCCCACCCTAAATGGTAAAGATGCTATATTGAAAAGTGTATTCACGATTTTGGCCTGCTTCTTGATTTTATTTTAATTCACATGGTTGTAAGGTGATAGATTAATAACTACCACAAGTGGTCAATTGGCAAGTTGTGCTTGATTCTATTGTGCTGCTGTTTGTATCATTTGGGATAAAGGATTGTGATTGATTTAATGAGTTGTTTTCTCTGATATTATGAAAATGAGAATGTCTATGAGTCATTAGAGACTCAAACGCTAAAGGGAAACTATATCAGGTAGATTTAAGAAATAACCCAGAAATTAAACCAAGGACAACCCAACAATAAAAATAAAAATGAGAAAACACTTATTCAAGACACAGAAACAGACTTCCAGTTAACCAATGGCAAACAGTAGGGCAAAGAGGCTGAAAAATCTGATAGTGAATCAGCAGGACCCTAAGAATTTAAAGCACAGTCAGTAACAAAATAGATCAATCAGGATCTAACAAAATTCAAAACAGAAATAATTTCCCAGATAACCATAGAGATCCGGAGCAAAATGGAAATTATGATTCAAGACTCTAGAACAGAAACTGAGGAAAAAATAGATGAGCTCAGGACCATGACAGAAGCCATGAAGGCCCAGAATAAGAAAGAAATGGAAACAATGAATGCCCAACAGAGGAAAGAAATGGAATCCATAAAACAGATTCAAAGAGATATCCAGGAGATTAAAAACTCTATTGAAAGTGTACACAACAGAGTAAAATATTGTGAAGATAGAATATCACATATAGAAGATAGGATTGCAGCCAGTGATCATCAAAAGAGGTCTCTTAAAAACAGTAAGGGATCATGAGAAATTGATCCAACAACTCCTAGATGATGCAAAGAAGAGGAACATAAGACTGATAGGAATTCAGGAAGTAGTAGCAGGAGAAAATACAAATGCCTTAAAAAAGCTGTTCACAGAATTAATGACAGAAAACTTCCCAAACAGAAGGGAAGAATTAGACATACAGATAAGTGAGGCATATAGGATTACAATTAGCCACAATAAAAAAATCTACACTTAGAAATATAATAATCAAGATACCAGAAACCCAACAGAAGAACAAAATACTACAAGCAGTAAGAGAAAAGAAACAAATCACATGCAAAGGAAAGCCCATCAGAATCACAGCAGACTTTTCGACACAAACCCTCAAGTGAAGGAGAGCCTGGAGTGAGGTAGTTCAATTCCTAGAAGAAAATAACATCCAACCTAGACTGATGTATCCTGCAAAAGTGTCTTTCAAAATGGATGAGGAACTAAGATACTTCCATGGAAAAGAACACCTGAGAAACTTCATGAAAACCAAACCAGCTCTACAAGGAATTCTAAACAATATCCTGGAAAAACACAATAAAGGTCACAACACCATGAGACCCAACAGAAAAAATCAAATAGGCAAGGCAAGAAACTAAAAGGAGAAGGGAAAAAGTAATGAGTCAACAAAAGGACAATAACATGACAATAATAAATCAGTACATATCAGTTAAAACCATCAATGTCAATGGCATCAATTCACCAATGAAGATAAATAGAATGGCAGAACGGATTAAGCAGAAAATCCAACAATATGTTGAATACTAGAAAAAAGCATAGTGTAAAAAGAAGCCAAAGACTGAAAGAGAGACGGAAAACAATTCTCCATCAGACAGGAGCCCAGAATAAAAACAGGGGTTGAAATCTTATTCACAGAAAAAGTAAATTTCAAACCAAAACTGATTAAGAGAGTAGAAGAAAACCACTACATCCTTGTAAAGGCAACAGTTGAAGAGGAAGAGATGAGAATCAAACATATATGCACCAAATATTAATAGCCCCAACTATATACAAGAAATATTAAATAACATGAAAAACTAAATAAGCACTAATACAATTGTAGTGGGGGACCTAAATACCCCACTATCATAAATAGTCAGATCATCTAGGCAGAAAATCAACAACAAAACCCTAGAACTGAACAAAGCTTTTGAATGCATGGACTTAATAGACATCTATGAAGGGTTCCACCCCACAAAATGAGAATATAAATTCTTTCTGGCTGCACATGGGTCATTCTCCAAGATAGACCACATACTAGCTCACACAAGAGGTCTGAATAGGTGCAAAAGAATCGAAGTTATCCCCTGTATATTGTCAGATCATAGTGCAATCAAGCTGGAGATCAATATCCTAAGAAACCGTCGGAATTTCACAAACACATGGAAATTGAACAACACTCTCCTGAACAATCAATGGAGCTCAGAGGAAATTAAAGTAGAAATTAGATAGTTTTTACAAAAAAATGAAAATACCAATACAACATACAGAAATCTATGGAACACAGTGAAATCAGTTTTATATGGAAAATTCATCACACTGAATGCCCACACAAGGAATACAGAGTGCGCTCAAATAAACAACCTAATGATGAAAGTTAGACAACTAGAAACACCATAGCAAGAAAAACCCAAAGCTTGAACAAGAGAGGAAATTATAAAGATTAGAATAGAAATCAATGCAATGGAAACTAAGAAAATGATACAAAAAAATAAATGAATCAAATAGTTGGTTTTTTGAAAGAATATATAAAATTAATAAGCCCTTAGCTAACCTTATCAAAAATGAAAGAAAAGGCTCAGATCCATGCAATCAGGAATGAAAAAGGTGATGGCACAAGACATCCAACAGAAATTCAGAGGAACCTTAATACCCCTTTTGAGAACTTGTACTCTAATAATATGGAAAACACAGAAGAAATGGACAGATTTTTAGATATCTATGAATTACCAAAGTTGAACAAAGAAGATAAAAACCTTTTTAACACCCCAATTACATTAAGTGAAATTGAAAGTGTAATTAAAAGTTTACCAACAAAGAAAAGCCCAGGTCCTTATGGATATTTTGCTGAATTTTACAAGACATTTGGAGAAGAACTACTACCTTTACTCTTCAAACTTTTCAATGAAATTGAAAGGGAATCAATTCTTTCCTGGAAGCAAGTATCACTTTGATTCCCAAACCAGGGAAAGACACAATTAAAAAAGAGAACAATGGGCCAATCTCCTTAGTGAATATAGATGAAAAAATCATTAGTAAGATACTGGCAAACATAATACAGAGGATCATCAAGAAGATCATACATCCTGACCAAGTAGGATTTATTCCAGGGATGCAAGGATAGCTCAACATACATAAATAAGTCAATAAATGTAATACACTATATTGACAGAGTCAAAGACAAAAATCATATCATGCTTTTCATAGATGTAGAAATAGCATTTGAAAAAATTAAACACCCATTCATGGTAAAAGCCCTGCAAAAAATTGAAAAGAGATGGTCTATATCTCAATTTAATAAAGGCTTTCTATGTAAAACCAACAGGTAAAATCACATTAAATGGCCAACCAGAAAACATTCCCATTAAAATCAGGAAGAAGACAAGGAAGCCCACTATCACCACTCCTCTTCAAAATAGTTCTGGAAGCATTATCCAGAGGAATTAGAGAAGAGAAAGAAATTAAAGCAATAAAGATAGGAAAGGAAGAGGTTAAACTGTCATTATTTCCTGATGATATGATACTCTACATTGAAGATCCAAAAAAGTCCACCAAAAGATTTCTACATTTAATTGACACTTTTAGCAGAGTAGCTGAACACAAGGTCAACACCCAAAAATCAATAGCCTTCTTGTACACAAATAACAGACTCACTGAGAGAGAAATTAGGGAAACAATTCCTTTCACAATAGCATCCAAAAAAATGAAGTATATAGGAATCAATCTAAGAAAAGAAGGAAAAGATCTCTACACTGAAAACTATAGCACTCTGAAAGAAAAAGATAAAAGAGGATATAAGCAAATTGAAATATATCCCCTGCTCCTGTGTAGGAAGAATCGACATAGTGAAATTGCCATACTACCAAAACTACTATACAGATTCAATGCAATGCCAATTGAAATTCCAACACTATATTTCACAGAACTAGAAAAAAGAATCCAAAAATTCATTTGGAACCATAAGACACCTAGAATAGCAAAAGCCATCATAGGCAACAGAGTCATGGTAGCAGGTATAACAATTCCCCATTTGAAATTATACTACAAAGCCACTGTGAAAAAGGCAGCATGGTACTGACAAAGAAATGGATCTGAGGATCAGCGGAACAGATTGGAAGACAAAAACAACTCCAGATGTACTCATCTATGTCATCTTTGACAAATGAGCTGCCAGTCCCCACTGGAGGAAAGATAGCCTCTTTAATAAATGGTTTGGGAAAAACTGGATAGCAACCTGCCAAAGATTAAAATTGGACCCTTATCTTTCACCATGCACAAAATTAAAATCCAAGTGGATTAAAGATCTAAACATTAAAGCACAAACACTAAACTTTCTGGAAGATAAGTTAGGCAGAACTATTGAGGACATTGGCATAGGAAAAGATTTTATGAACAAATCCTCAGTAGCAAGGGAACTAACAGAAAGAATAAAAAACTGGCATGACATCTTATTAAAAAGTTTCTGCACAACAAAAGAAACCATCACCAGAACTAAGAGACAACCCATAATGTGGGAAAATTTTTTACCAGCTGCTTCTCAGACAAAGGAATATTATCTAGAATATATAAAAAGCTCAAAAAAGTCAGGCCCTCCAAATATAAAGACCCAATCCAAAAATGGGCATGTGAAGTGAAGAGACTTTTCTTAGACAAAGAAGTAAAAACAGCAAGTAAATATATGAAAAAATGTTCCACCTCTCTGGTCATTTGAAAGCTGCAGATGAAAACACACATGAGATTCCACCTCACCCCACAAAGAATGGCTGCTATCAAAAATCAATCATTAGCAAATGTTGGTGAGGTTGTGGCGAGAAAGGAACCCTTCTCCATTGTTGGTGGGAGTACAGACTACTGCAACCACTATGGTAATCAATATGGAGATATCTCAAAGAGCTGGGACTAGTGGTTCCCTTGACCCAGCCATCCCGCTCCTGGGTGTCTTTCCAAAAGAATTAAAAGAATCATATCACAAAGATATAAACACTTATGTTTATAGCGGCACAGTTTGTAATAGCTAAAACTTGGAAACAGCCCATTTGCCCATCAATTGGAAACTGCATAAAGAAGACGTGTTTTTTTAAAAATAAAATGGCATATTATTCAGCCATAAAGAATGAGAAATTAGTTTCATTCATAGGAAAATGGATACATATTGATGATATATTCCAAAGTGAAATAAATAAGTCAAACGTGTAAATATCAAATAGTTTCTCTGGTGTGAATAAACTATAATAGTACATAAGATCCTAATGAGAGTAAAGACAATGTGAAATAGGAAGAAAGGGACTAAAGTTGTAGGGAAAGTGGGAAATTTAGGGGAATGCTAATAAGGAAAAAGAATAAAATATGAGAATTTGAAAAAATGGAAATGAAGTGTTTGTAAATGGGTGAGGGGAGCAGGGGGTGAAGGGAGGGAGGGGACAAGGGGAAAAATGAGAAAGAAGACCTGTCATGTAAATGTACAAGATCCCAATAATGAATGTGACTGTACTGTATATCTATAATGTACCAATAAACTCAATGAGGAAAAAATATCATGTACATGTACCAATACTGAATGATGAATGTAATTATTGTATACTACAAAATTATGCCAATGAATAATTAAAAATGAAACAAAAGTCAAAATATCCCTTCAAAACAAACAAAAAGAACACTTTCCATAGTTCACTGTGCTTCTGACCATTCAACACCAAACCCAAGGTCATGTGCCATTCAATAATTAGCTTGCTCCTCCAGCCCTTCAGTTTGATGGAGATAAAGGGTAGGAAAAGGATCATCAGAAACATTGTTTCTTCACATGAAGACAAATATGACAGTTTGAGTTTCCAGGCAGTAGGAGACAAATGTGCAAAATTTCAGTTCTGAAAATTATGGTCTTTATGGTCTGATTTTTTTCACGTTCAAAAAAATCTAATTCAGACTTCGCTCTTAGTTCCTGGTTCTACTTCCAACAGGCATCTCAGCACATCAACAGAAACTGTACCTCCAGATAGTTTCTTGCAAGCATGGAGATAAGGAAATAGACGACTCTGAATGCAATTGTAATGTCATGAGGAGTTAGGCGGGCTTCCTAAACACCAGGGTCTGAGATTTGCATTTCACTTTGCTCATTTCATTTCATATCAGAGGTTTCTGTCAAGTTTTTTAACTGTGAAATTTGAAAGTGTTTATTATTTCATAAAAAATAAAAAAGAGAAGTATTGTGTAATTTTTACTAGGCTGTTCCCAATAACATCATGGTGTGAGCTGACAAAATGATAAACCTGATTTCCTTCAAGTGACTGAAATAACCTACAATTTTTCTCAAGAAACATCGATGTGTAAACTTATTAAGTGGTCATATAAAGCACAGGCTCAAGTCGGGCATGGTGGCTCATGCCTGTAATCCCAGCCCTCGGAAGCCTGAGGCAGGAGCATCACTATGAGTTCAAGACCAGCCTGGGCTACATAGTCAGTTCCAGATCAGTCTCAACTACATAGTGACACACTGTCTCAGAAAACAACAACAACAAAAAAAACCCCAAAAAACAAACAACAACAACAACAACATCAAAAAGGCTCAAAACTGATCTTTGGCTCAAAACTGAGATGAGGTGTCTAACTCTAAATGGAAGGATTGATTGTTTGGTAAACAATGAAACAGTATCACCAAGTCTCTACAACATCCAGAAGAAAATAAAGTTTAAAACAGAACTATCATTCTTATCAGGTATTTAATTGACTGACATTTTTATATGTCTAATACAAGTAGTCTTCTATAAAATTAAATACAATCAAAGTATTTATCACAAATTCCATTATGTTTAAATTCTTGGCAAGCACAAAATAAATCAGTGCCATATTTCTGGTCACTGATAATATTGATTTGTACTTAACTAAACGGCATTTATAACAATTTTAAATCCACTAATGTCAAGAATTAAGCTATATGTTAGAAATTTTTTAAAACAAAATTTTTCATGTTATCTTAAATTTAAAAAGTAAAGAAACCAGAAAATCACACAGTGTGCAAAGTCCTAGAAAATAATTGCACATAGGAATGTTTCCTGGTGTTTATGAACCATCAGCTTTGACTTAATATTCTGATAATCTCAAAATAAAGATGATTTTTACCATTGTCCTGGAATTTAAAAAGGTATATTTGACTCACCTTAATGTCTTGTAATTAGAATGACTTTTTTTTCTTAACAAGTGAAAGTGACTTATTCTATATTTTTCCTTAAAAGTGTTGACTTTACTATGACAACAAACTATATTACTGTAATTTTCATTGTCAACTAACTTTACAGATTGCAGACTTTAATTTGCCATCCCTTTCAAAGTAGAATGCTCATTGCCAGTGCTGGTATAAAGAAAAATATGAAGTTTCAAGATGGTGGAAAATTTTACCAGTTGGGAAAATAATAATAATTATTATTTTTTTTGATACCAAGGATTGAACTCAGATCCTTGTGCTTGTGAGGCAGGAGGCAGAACCACTGAGCTAAATCCCTGACCCTAATATTTTTCAAAATGGATATTACTGATGTATGACTGGTTTTATGTAATTAATTTGAATAAATGTTGCTTATAAAATATTGAAAATGATATTTTAAAAATAAAATTTCATTTTATAAATAAGGGAAGTAGAATATGAATGGACTTTTTAAAGATAAAAATATGATCCAGTGAATAGTATTATGAGGTTTTTTTTTAATAAAGGAAGAGCCTCAAACTTTGAACATTTATTTTCTCTTCTTCCCCATTAATATTAGAAAATCTTTGGAAATTTGAATAAGATGGACCAATTTAGCTAATTACGAGCTCAGTGCACTGAGCCTTCAAGGTCACATAATATGAAATAATCAGTTTTTGCCTCCAGACTGTTAGTTTGATGGCTCCAGTCCAGTGGGATTAGCACTAGTATCTTTTCTCCCCATGGTTATGTGGATGAGGAAGCTGCTTTTAACACTGTATTTCTAGCAAGCCAGATGAAGCAATCAAAGCCATCACTGGACAAGAAACTAGGAAATTGCATTTGATTCATGCTCTGTCTTCTCCAATTCTTTCACTTATCTACTCCTCTAATCCTAACTCTGTCTAAGCCCCCATCCTAAATGGTAAAGATGCTATATTGAAAAGTGTATTCACTGCAAACTTATATTGTGCTGCTTCTGATTTTAATTTAATTCTCATGGTTTAAAGGTGACAGATTGACTACCACAAGTGGCCAATTTGCAAGTTGTGCTTGATCCTATTGTACTGTTGATTGTATCAAATGGGATAAAGAATTGTGCATGATTTGATTAGTTGTTTTCTCTGATATTATGAAAATGAGAACGTCTATGAGTCATTAGAGATTCAAAAGCTAAAGCACAACTATAACAGGAAGATTTAAGTAATAACCCAGAAATTAAACCAAGGACAACCAAAACCAAAAATAAAATGATAAAACACTTAAGCAAGACAAAAAGATTTCCAGTTCACCAATGGCAATCAGTAGGGCAGAGGAGGATGAAAAGTCTGATAATGAACCAGCAGGACACTCAGAACTGAAAGCAGAGTAAGTAACAAAATGGAACAATCAGGCTCTAGAAAAATTCAAAGCAGAAATAATTTCCCAGATAACCATAGAGATCAGAAGCAAAATCGAAGTCATGATTCAAGACTCTAGAACAGTAACTGAGAAAAAAATAGTTGAGCTTTAGAACCATGATAGAAACCATGAAGGCCCAGCACAATAAAGAAATGGAAACAATGAATGCCCAACAGAGGAAAGAAATGGAATCCATAAAACAGATTCAAACAGACATCCAGGAAATTAAAAGCTATTGAAAGTGTACGCAACAGAGTAGAAGAATGCTAAGATAGAATCCTAGATATATAAGATAGGATTGCAGTCAGTGACTGTGAAAAGAGAGGTCTCTTAAAAACAGTAAGGGATCATGAGAAATCAACCCAACAACTCCTAGATGATGCAAAGAAGAAAAACATAAGATTGATAGGAATCCAGGAAGTAGTAGCAGGACAAAATACAAATGCCTTAAAAAAGCAGTTCACAGAATTAATTAAGTGAGGCATATAGGACTCCAATTAGCCACAATAAAAAAAAATCTACACCTAGACATGTAATAATCTAGATCCCAGAAACCCAACAGAAGTACAAAATACTACAAGCAGTAAGAGAAAAGAAACAAATCACATGCAAAGGAAAGCCCATCAGAATCACAGCAGACTTTTCAACACAAACCCTCAGATCAACAAAAGCCTGGAGTGAGGTAGTTTAAGTCTGAAAAAAAAAAACCCTCCAACCTAGACTGATTTATCCTGCAAAATGCTCTTTCAAAAGCATTGGGGGAATAAGATACTTCCATGAAAAAAAACCTGTGCAACTTCATGAATACTAAAGCAGCACTACAAAGAATTCTAAACAATATCCTACAAAAAGACAATGAAGGTCACAACACCACGAGGCCCAACAGAGCAAATCAAATAGGCAAGTCAAGACGATAAAAAGAGAGGGGGAAAATGTAAAAAAGAGTCAACAAAAGAACAATAACATGATGAAAATAAGTCAGTACATATCAGTTATAACCGTCAATGTCAATGGCCTCAATTCACCAATCAAGAGAAATAAACTGGCAGAATGGATTAAGAAGCAAAGTCCAACAATGTGTTGTGTACAAGACACAGACCTAGTGCATAAAGACACCCATAGACTGAAAGTGAAAGGATGGAAAACAATTCTCCATGGGACAGGAGACCAGAAAATAGCAGGGGTAGCAATCTTATTCATAGACAAAGCAGATTTGAAATCAAAACCCATTAAGAGAAACAAAGAAGGCCACTAAATCCTTGTAAATGGAACAATTCAAGAGGAAGAGATAAAAATCATAAACATATATACACCAAATATTAATGGCCCCAACTATGTAAAAGAAATATTAATAAACATGAAAAACCAAGTAAGATCTAACACAATTGTAGTGGGGTACATAAATACTCCACTCTCAAAAATAGACAGATCATCTAGCCCAAAAATCAACAACAAAATACTAGAACTGAACCAAGCTTTTGAATGCATGGACTGAATAGACGTCTGTGGAGTGTTCCACTCCAGAAAATCAGAATATCCATTCTTTTCAGCTGCACATGGGTCATTCTGTATGATAGATCACATACTACTTCACAGAACAGGTCTGAATAAATGCAAAATAATCGAAGTTATCCCCTTTATATTTCCAGATGATAGTGCAATCAAGCTGGAGATCAGTAGCATAATAAAGTTTAGGAACTTCACAAACACATGGAATATGAACAACACTCTCCTGAACAATCAATGGATCACAGAGGAAATTAAAGTAGAAATCACACAGTTTTTACAAATAAATGAAAATACCAGTAGTACATACAGGAATCTATGGGACACAATGAAAGCAGTTCTACGTGGAAAATTCATAGCACTGCATGCCCACAGTAGGAAAACAGAGATCTCAAATAAACAATCTAATTATGAAAATTAGACTCCTAGAAAAACAAGAGGAAGAAAAACCCAAAGCTCGAACAAGAGAGGAAATTATAAAGATTAGAATAGAAATCAATGCAATGGCAACTAAGAAAATGATACAAAAAATAAATGAATCAAATAGTTGTTTTTTTTAAAGAATAAAACTGATAAACCCTTAGTTAACCTTATCCAAAAAAAGGAAAGAAAAGGCTCAGATCCATGCAATTAGGAGTGAAAAATGTGAAGTCACACCAGATCCAATAAAAATCCAGTGGATAGTCAATACCTACTTTGAGAACCAGTACTCTAACAAAATGGATAATACAGAAAAATGACAGTTTTTCTAGTTACTTATAAAATACCAAAGTTGAACAAAGAAGATAAATACATTTTAACATCCCAATTACAATCAGTGAAACTGAAAGTGTAATTAAAATTTTACCAACAAAGAAAAGCCCAGGTCCTGATGGATTCACTGCTGAATTTTACAAGACATTTAGAGAAGAACTACTGACATTACTCTTCAAACTTTTCAATGAAATTGAAAGGGAAGCAATACTTCCAAATTCATTCCTTGAAGCAAGTATCACTTTAGTTCCCAAACCAGGGAAAGATGAAACTAAAAAAGATAACTCCAGGCCAATCACCTTAATGAATATTGATGCAAAAATCCTTAATAAAATACTAGCAAACAGAATACAAAGGATCATCAAGAAGATCATACATCCTGACCAAGTAGGATTTATTCCAGAGATGAAAGGATGGTTCAACATATGTAAGACAATAAATATAATACACTATATTGACAGAGTCAAGGACAAAAACCTTATGGTTCTCTTGATATATGCAGAAAAAGCATTTGAAAAAATTCAACTCGCATTCATGATAAAAACCCTGCCAAAAATTGGAATAGATGGTCTATATCTCAACTTAATAAAGGCTATCTATGGAAAACCAACAGCCAACATCATATTAAATGGCTAAAAACTGAAAAATTTCACGTAACAAGACAAGGATGCCCACTATCACGACTCCTTTTTAATATAGTTCTGGAAACATTAGCCATAGCAATTAGACATGAGTAACAAATTAAAGCAACAAAGATAGAAAAGGAAGGAATTTTGCATCATCAGCATGGCTTAGATTCAGAGCCATGTCTGCTGCGTAGCCCGGTCCAAACTATGGGCCTCCTGTGGGGCCGTGCTGTTTCCAGCAGACGCTAGTGATGATCTCTGACACAGCTCCAGGTGGGTGAGTTTTGCATCATTGGTCTGGCTTGGACTCGGAGATGCCTCTGCTGCACAGCCTGGCCCAAACCACGGGCCTCTGGAGCCATGCCATTTCCAGTGGGCACCACTGATTGGCTCTGACACAGTGCCAGGAGGGTAGCCGCACAGGTGCCTTTGAGCACCCCCCCCGGCTGTTAGATCCCCTGATTGAGCCAGTCTTTGGAAGCACTCTGCAGAGGCATGGTGGGATATAAAGGTGGTGATTGATCCTATTATGTTCCTGATTGTATCTATAGGGATAAAGGATAGGGATTGATTTGATAAATTGTTTTCTCGATTATAAAAATGAGAATGTCTATAAGTCATTAGAGAATCAAAGACTGGGATGCAACAATATCAGGAAGATTTAATGACCCAGAAATTGAATCAAGGGCAAACCAAGAGCAAAAATAAAGATGAGAAAACACATAAGCAAGCCACAAAAACAGACTTTCAGTCCAGCAATGGCAAACAGTAGGGCAAAGGAGGATGAAAAATCAGTGAACCTCCAGGACAATCAGAACTCACAGCACAACAAGTAAAAAAAAACCTGATCAAACAAGCTCTACAAAAGTTCAAAACAGAAATAATTTCCCAGATAATCATAGAGATGGTGAGCAAAATGAAAGACATGACTTGAGACTCCATAACAGAAACTAACAAAAAAATAAATGAGCTTAGGAACATAATAGGAGCCATGAAGGAACAACATAAGAAAGAAGTGGAAACAATGAGCACCCAACATATGAAAGAAATGGAATCCATTAAACAGATTCAAACGGATATCCAGGAGATTAAAAACTCTATTGAAAGCATATGTAACAGAATAAAAGATTGCGAGAATAGAATCTCAGATATAGAAGATAGGATAGCAGAGAGTGATCATAAAAAAGTGGTCTCTTAAAAACTGTAAGGGATCATGAGAAATCAATCCAACAACTCCTATATGAGGCAAAGAAGAATAACATAAGACTGATAGGTATCCATGAAGTACCAAGAGAAAATGCAAATGACGTAAAGAAGCTGTTCAAAGAATTAATGACTGAAAACTTCCCAAACAGAGGGGAAGAATTAGACATAGAGATAAGCGAGGCATATAGGACACCTACTAGCCACCATCAAAAAAAAATCTACACCTAGACATATAATAATCAAGATCCCAGAAACCCACCAGAAGAACAAAATACTACAAGCAGTAGGAGAAAAGAAACAAATCTCATGCAAATGAAAGTCCATCAGAATCACAGAAGACTTTTCAACACAAACCCTCAGGTCAAGGAGAGCCAGGAGTGAGGTATTTCAAGTCTTAAAAGAAAACAACATCCAAACTAGACTGATGTATCCTGCAAAACTCTCTTTCAAAATAGATGGGGAAACAAGATACTTCCATGACAAAGAACACCCGAGAAACTTCATGAATATCAAACCAGCACTACAAAGAATTTAAACAATATCATAGAAAAAGACAATGAAGATCACAACACCAGGAGGCCCAAGAGAGAAAATCAAATAGACAAGGTAAGAAACTAAAAAGGAGAGGACAAAAAATAAAGAGTCAACAAAAGCAAAATAACATGACAAGAATAAGTAAGTACATATCAGTTATAACTATCAATGTCAATGGCTTCAATTCACCAGTCAAGAGAAATAGATTGGCAGAATGGATTAAGAAGCAAAATCTAACAATATGTTGTATACAAGAAACACACCTAGTGCAAAAAGAAGCCCATAGACTGAAATTAAGAGGATGGAAAGAAATTCTCCATGAGACAGGAGCCCAGAAAAAAGCAGGGGTAGCAATCTTATTTGCAGACAAAGCAAACTTCAAACCAAAACTGATTAAGGGAGAAAAAGAAGGCCACTACATCCTTGTAAAGGGAACAATCCAAGAGGAAGAAATTACAATCATAAACATATATGCACCAAATATAAATGCCCACAACTACATAAAACAAATACTAAGTAACATGAAAAACCAAATAACCACTAATATAATTGTAGTGGGGGATCTGAATACCCCACTATCCCAAATAGACAGATCATCTATGCAAAAAATCAACAATGAAATACTAGAACTGAACCAGGCTTTTGAATGTATGGACTTATTAGAGGTCTATAGAGTGTTCTATCCCACAAAATCAGAATATGCATTCTTTTCAGCTGCACATGGGTCATTCTCCAATATAGCTCACATACTAGCTCACAAAACAGATTTGAATGAATGCAAAAGAATTAAAATTATTCCCTGTATATTATCAGATCACAGTGCAGTAAAGCTAGAGATCAATAGCATAAGAAACCACAGGAACTTCACAAACACATGGAAATTGAATAACACTCTCCTGAACAATCAATGGATCACACAAGAAATTGAAGAAGAAATGAGACAGTTTTTACAAATAAATGGAAATGCCAATACAACATACCGGAATCTATGGGATACAATGAAAGCAATTCTGTGTGGAAAATTCATAGCACTAAATGTGCACATTAGGAAAACAGAGCAAGCTCAAATAAACAACCTAAGGATGACTCTTAGGCTCCTAGAAAAACAAGAGCAAGAAAAAACCAAAGCTCGAAAAAGAGAGAAAATTACAAAGATTAGAGCAGAAATCAATGCAATGGAAATGAAGAAAACAATACAAAAATAAATGAATTGAAGAGTTGGTTTTTGAAAGAACAAATAAAATTGATCAGCTCTTAACAACCTCTATCAAAAAAAGGAAAGAAAAGGCTTAGATCCATGCAATCAGGAATGAAAAAGGTAAAGTCACAACAGATCTCACAGAAATCCAGAGGATCATTAATACATGCTATGAGAACCTGTATGCTAATAAAATGGAAAACACAGAAGAAATGGACAGATTTCTACATACTTATGAATTACCAAAGTTGAATGAAGAAGATAAAAACATTTTAAACACCCCAATTACAATCAGTGAAATTGAAAATGTAATTAAAAACTTACCAACAATGAAAAACCCAGGTCTTGATGGATTCACTGCTGAATTTTACAAAACGTTTAGAGAAGATCTACTGCCATTACTCTTTAGACTTTTTAATGAAATTGAAAGAGAAGCAATACTTCCAAATTCATTCCTGGAAGCAAATATCACTTTGATTCCCAAACCTGGGAAAGATGTAACTAAAAGAGAACTACAGGCCAACCTCCTTAATGAATATAGATGCAAAAATCCTCAATAAGATACTAGCAAACAGGATACAGAGGATCATCAAGATCATAAAGCCTGCCCAAGTCAGATTTATTCCAGGGATGCAAGGATGGTGCAACATAAGTAAATCAATAAATATAATACACTATATTAACAAAATCAAGGACAAGAACCACATGACCCTTTCAGTAGATGCAGAAAAAGCATTTGACAAAATTCAACACCCATTCATGATAAAAAACTCTGCAAAAAATTGGAATAGATGGTCTATGTCTCAATTTAATAAAGGTTATCTGTGAAAAACCAACAGCCATCATCATATTAAATGGCCTAAAACTGAAAACCTTCACGTTAAAATCAGGGGCAAGACAAGGATGCCCACCTCTTTAATATAGTTCTGGAAACATTAGCCATAGCAATTAGACAAGAGAAAGAAATTAAACAATAAAGATAGGAAAGGAAGAAGTTAAACTGTCATTATTTGCTGATGATATGATACTCTACATTGAAGACCCAAGAAATTCCACCAAAGGATTTCTCGATTTAATTGACACTTTTAGCAGAGTAGGTGGATACAATGTCAACACCGAAAGATCAATAGCCTTCTTTTACACAAACAACAGACCCACTGAGAAAGAAATTAGAGAAACAACTTCTTTCACAATAGCACCCCCCCAAACAATGAAGAATCTGGGAATCAATTTAACAAAAGAAGCAAAAGACCTCTACACTTAAAACTGCAGCACTCTGAAAAAAGAGATCAAGGAGGATATAAGAAAATGGAAAGATCTCCCCTGCTCCTGGGTAGGAAGAATCAACATAGTTAAAATGGCCATACTACAAAAAATGCTATACAGATTCAATGCAATACTAATTGAAATGCCAACATAATACTTCAAAGAACTAGAAAGAAAAATCCAAAAATTCGTTTGGAACCTTAAGAGACCTAGAATAGCAGAAGCCATCCTAGGCAACAGACATATGGCAGCGGTACAACAATTCTCAATTTGAAACTGTACTACAAAGGCACTGTGATAAAAACAGCATGGTACTGGCAAAGAAGCAGACCTGTGGATCAGTGGAACAGATTGGAAGACACAAAAACAACTCCAGATGTACTCAGCGACCTCATCTTTGACAAGGGAGCTGACAGTCCCCACTAGAGTAAGGATAGCCTCTTTAATAAATGGTGTTGGAAAAACTGGATCTTAACCTGCAAAAGATTAAACTAGACTCTTATCTGTCACCATGCACTAAATTAAAATACAAGCGGATTAAAGACCTAAATATAAAAAAAGAAACACTAAACTTGCTGGAAGATAAGTTAGGCAGAACTCTTGAAGACATTGGCATAGGAAAAGATTTCATGAACAAATCCTCATTAGCATGGGAACTAGCAGAAAGAATCAACAACTGGGATCTCATTTTATTAAAAAGCTTCTGTATTGCAAAAGAAATCATCAACAGAACTAAGAGACAACCTACAATGTGGGAAAAACTGTTTACCAGCTGCTCCTCAGAAAAAGTACAATCTAAAATATATAAAGAACTCAAGAAAACCAGCACCCCCAAATATAAAGATCCAATTGTAAAATGGGCATCTGAAATAAACAGACATTTCTTAGACAAAGAAAAAAAAAGCAGCAAGTGAATATATTAAAAAATGCTCCACATCTCTGGTAATTCGAGAGATGCATAGGAAAACAACTCTGAGATTTCACCTCACCTCACAAATAATGGCTGCTATCAAGAAATCACACAGCAACAAATGTTGGCACGGTTGTGGGGAGAAAGGAACCCTTCTCCATTGTTGGGTGGTAGTGCAGCAGACTGGTGCAACCACTATGGAAGTCAATATGGAGATACCTCAAAAAACTAGGATTAGAGATTCCATTTGACCCAGCCATCCCTCTGTTGGGCATCTTTCCAAAAGAATTGAAAGAATCATATCACAGTGATATACGCACACCCATGTTTGTAGCTGTGCAGTTTGTAATAGCTAAAACTTGGAAACAGCCCATCTGCCCATCAGTTGGTAACTGGATAAAGAAGATGTGGTTTTTCTATAAAATGGAATACTACTCAACCATAAAAAATGAGAAAGTAGATTCATTCATAGGTAAATGGATACATTTTGAGGATATACTCCCAAATGAAATAAATAATTCACACATATGCAAATACCGAATAGTTTCTCTGGTGTGAAAAACTAAAATAGTACACAATATCCTAACCTGACAATTAGCAATATGAAATAGGAAGAAAAGGACCAAAGGTGTCGGGACACAGGAATAAGGCAAACGGAAAAAAAGTATGAGAAAATGCAAAAATGGAATTAAAGTGTTTGAAGGTAGGGAGGGGAGGAGGGGGTGAAGGGAGGGTGGGAACAAGGGGAAAAATGAGAACCAAGACCTGGCATGTAAAGGTACAAGACCCAAGTAATGAATGTAACTGTACTGTCTACCTAGAATATACCAATAAATTCAATTTAAAAAGATAGAAAAGGAAGAAGTAAAACTGTCATTATTTGCTGATGATATGATACTCTATGTTGAAGACCCAAAAACTCTACCAAAAAATATCTAGACTTAATTGACACTTTAAGCATAGTAGCTGGATACAAGTCCAACACCCCAAAATCAATAGGCTTCTTGTACACAAATAACAGATTCACTGAGAGAGAAATTAGGGAAACAATTCCTTTCTCAATAGCATCCAAAAAAAATGAAGTATCTAGGAATCAATCTAATGAAGGAAGCAGAAGACCTGTGCACTGAAAACTACAGCACTCTGAAAAAAAAGATCTAAGAGGATATAAGAAAATGGAAAGATAACTCCTGCTCCTGGTTAGGAAGAATCAGCATAGTGAAAATGGCCATTATACCAAAACTGCTATATAGATTCAGTGCAATGCCAATTGAAATTCCTACGCTATATTTCACAGAACTAGAAAAAAGAATCTAGAAATTCATTTGAAACATAAGAGACCTAGAATAGCAAAAGCCATCCAAAGCAACAGACACATGGCAGCAGGTGTAACAATTCCCAATTTGAAAGTATACATCAAAGCCACTGTGATAAAAACAGCATGGTACTGTCAAAGAAACAGACCTGAGGATCACTGGCATAGATTGAAAGACAGAAAAACCACTCCAGATGTACTCTGCTGTGTCATCTTTCACAAAGTAGCTGACCATCTCCACTGGAGGAAGGATGCCCTCTTTAATAAATTGTGGTGGAAAAACTGGATCTCAACCTGCCAAAGATTAAAATTATGCTGTTGTTTTTCACCATGCACTAAATAAAAATCCAAGTGGATTAAATATCAAATACTAAAATAGAAACACTAAACCTGCTGGAAGATAAGTTAGGCAGAACTTTTGAAGACATTGGCATAGGAAAAGATTCTATGAACAAATCCTCAGTAGCATGGGAACTAGCAGAAAGAATCAACAACTGTGATCTCATCTTATTAAAGTTTCTGCGCTGCAAAAGAAGCCATCAACCGAAACAAGAGACAACCTACAATGTGGGAAAAAACATCTACTACCTGCTCCTTAGACAAAGGACTATTATGTAGAAAATATAAAGGACTCAAAACAGTCTGCCCCCCAAAATATGAACACCTGATTCAAAAATAGGCATCTGAAATGCACAGACATTTCTCAGAAAAAGAAGTAGCAGCAATCAAATATATGAAAAAAATTCCGCCTCACTGCTCATTCAAGAGATGCAGATGAAAACAACACTGAGATTCCACCTCACCCCACAAAGAATGGCTGCTATCAAGGAATCAACCAATAACAAATGTTGGTTGGGTTTTGGGGAGAAAGGAACACTTCTCCATTGTTGGTGGGGTGCAGACTGGTACCACCACTACGGAAATCAATATGGAGATACCTCAAAGAGCTGGGCCTACAGGTTCCATTTAACCTAGCCATCCCTTTAATGAGTATCTTTCAAAAAGAGTTAAAAGAATTATACCGAGTGATATATGCACACCCATGTTTATAACGCCACAGTTTGTAATAGCTAAAATTTAGAAACAGCCCATTTGCCCATCATTTGGAGATTTGATAAAGAAGATGTGGTTTTTCTATACAATCAAATACTATTCAGCCATAAAGAATGAGAAATTAGACTCATCCATACGAAAATGGATACATATTATAGATATATTCCTAAGTGAAATAAATAAGTCACACTTGTAAATACTGAATACTTTCACAGGTGTCAATAAACTGTAGTAGTACATAAGATCCTAATGAAATAACTCACATTATGAATTGGGAAGAATATGGCTAAAATTTTAGGGAAAGTGGGAAGGGTAGAGGAAAGGGAATAAGGGAAAAGAAAAAAATATGAGAAAATGAAAAAATGGAAATACAGTGTTTGTAAATGTGGAAGGCTTGAGGGGGTGAAAGAAGGGCAAGGACTACAGGAAAAATGATTACGAAGACCATCTGTCATGTAAAGGTACAAGACCCCAATAATGAATGTATGTATACTGCATACCTAGAATGTACCAATAAACTCAATAAAAGAAAAAAAAGGAAAGTACCCTTGCTAACATTTCCTTCCCTGACCATGAACATTCCCTTCCTATGAACTAGAGTAGTTAACTAGCTGAATCTTAAAGGTAAACTCCCCAACTGCAAAGAACTGCTATGTCTGGGTTGAAAAGATTAACTCTTCTGTGACCGTGATTTAAACTGTGAGAATGAAATTAACCACGCAAATAAAGTCAAGGCTGTAAAACTCTATTAAAGGAGGAGTTGTAATCCAGTGAGTCATTGATCCAGACGTGGCTTATGTGTGATCAAACCTTATCAATAAGTAAATTTATTATTTTACCTCTGTTCTGCTGCCTCTCTGTGTCACTGATTCCTTCTGTAACAATCCAACCAGTTTATGTTATTTTATTCTTTCCCTTGGATAACTGTCTTTGCTTATATTTAGTGAGTGAACGTGAATAACAAATTATAAAGTGGAAGAAAAACTGTATGTTGTGAGTTGTCAGCAATTGTAATACAGTGCCACCTTGATTGGCAAATTTAATTTGCATCTGGGGAAGATGGCCATGGTCATGTTATCACCTGATATGCAGTTGATGAATCGAAGCAAAATTTTGCTGATTTTTCTGTTTGAGAACCAAATTGTTCATGAACAGAAGTGTTTGTGAACTGAAGTATTACTGTTCCTCAAAATGTACTTGGGAAATGAAGCTGGTTTTAAACATATGACTGTGCTCAGGTCCCCAGCTGAGAAGTTAATAGTGGCCTTCTGGTTTCAGTTGCTCTATGGCTTTTGTGGTGTCTGAACATTATTAGCAGTTGTATGACAGCTACCTATAGCTTTTGTCTGTTTTACTTTACACAACAATACCAATGTCCCTGTCACCAGCCAAAGTGAGCTTTTCTTCACCCAACTGATGACCAAGGGCCTTGACAAATGAGAGAGTAGCCCTGTTTTCTGATATCACCTGGCAGCCTATCCCCACAGGTAAAGCTGTGATTTTTCCTTTTGCACTTAATGATTTAGTAGACATTCATGGTGTATTGATACCTTGGATGGGAAATATTTGTAAAGTTGACAGCAGCCACTGAAAGTATAGAACAAACTTTGATTAGAATAATGAATACTAGTAGTAGAAGGAATGTGATACTTTTAGATGCTGCAACAGTATATATTTGTCTTTTTTCATATTTTAAAATGTTATTTTTATTTTAGGAAGAAATAAAACAAATTTTTATAATCAAATGATAAGAAAATAACAATAATTATTGCATAGTGTATCATTATTTTCAAAGTAGTTAGCACAAAACATAAGCCATAAAGATTCTCCCCAAAATAAACAAACATATAAATTGATATTTAAACTTGTAGCTCCCATATGAGTCTCAGAATCTTCAGCAGCAAATGAAATGCAACAGAACATTTCTTCCAAAGGCGTGAAATGATTATGTACCTAGAGTAAGTTAAATATTTCCCTTACTAATGGAAATTTACATTCTTACATCAAAAGGTTTTATTTTATGTGTGCATTCTTGAATTTCACATGAAACTATTATAAACTGTATGACTTTGATTATTACAAAAATGTGATTTTATTTAACATGTGCATCTATAATACTCTGAAAACCATGCTCAATTGAAAGTATGTTTCTGAAGGTGTAATTGAATGTAGTGATTAGAGCAGTATTTTCCACAGAGGCAGATAAATAAAAGGAAACTGTCACAATCAACATATTATTGAGAAATGCATTGTTCAACATATGGGGTTTGTAATAATAATTGATTCCAAAATCAGTTGCAAAATATTACCTAATTTCACTGGGCCACATTTTTGACACTCATGGCTCCTAATGCCTTACTTTAATGATAAGTAGCTTAAAAACTCTAGGATGAAATTGATAATTCACACCCCTGGTATTAATTCAGTAAATAGAAATATTAACATCATTTATTCTGAGGTTTATTAACTCTATGTTTGTTATTTGAATTCTAAAAGTGCTTTACTGTGGAAAGCTGAAAAACCATCAGATTTATGTTTTACGTAAATCATTGGCCAGATCAAGTGTAGGTAATCATCATTTTTCTACACTCAAAATCTAACACAATGTGTGCAAAGGTTTACCCATTGCTATTTCGTACATCTATCCAGCTAGTTCCATCTATTATCTATCTATCTATCTATCTATCTATCTATCTATCTATCTATCAGTCTAGATTTACACAATATTATCCTATTGATTCTGTTTTTGTGGGGAAGCTTGAATACTAATAAAGGTGTAACTCTCATAGAAATTTTTGGGATTTCTTCAAAAATTGAAACTAAATCTACCATGCGATCCTGCAGTGCTGCTACTATACATGTATCCATATTATCTGACATCAGTATATAAAGATATAAGTACAGTCCCATAATCATGGCAGCATTATTCACAATACAAAGATATGTAATCGGACTAAGGTTTTGTCAACAGATGATTATAGAAATAAATATGGGAAATAAAACGAATGGAACACTAATGCAGCATAAAGAGAAGGAAGTCATTTTGCATAACATGGATGATGCTACACAAAATTCTGCGAAGAGACATGTGGCAGCCATAGAAAGATAAACTGCATCAATTCACCTGCAGAATGTGAAACATTCAATCCCATGAAAAAATGGTGGATACCAGAGGTAATGGATGACAGTTGAGAAGATATTTGTCAAAGAATACAATTTCAATTGGAAGATATAATTCAAGAGATCTACTGTATACAATCATGAATATAGTTAATAATAAGTTGTATAATTAAAATAAGTGTAGAAACACACAGAGGGATGTATTCATAAAACAAGTACCTGATCAGGTTCATATTATTAGAATGTACAAAGAAATCTTACAGGTCAAAGGTAAAATTATTCACCTCACTATTTCAAAAGGAGCAAAACATTGAAAAGATGCTTGATACATCACATATGGAATCTAAAAAGAAAGACTGGAAAAGATTCGTAGGCAATCATGGAAAATTGAGAGTTAAAATCACGATAAGATACAACTTGAATTCCAATGGTAGGCTACACTTCCATAAAGTTGGAATTACAAGTACTGATGATTTTATGAAGATATTAGAAGCCTTTTACAGTAAAGTGCTAAATGTGTTTTTATGTTCTTGAAGATTCTAAGCACAAAATGACTTTCTAAACTAGTAATTTATTCCACTTCTAGATATAATTCTTTAGTAATTAGAAACAAGCATAAGCATTTGCTGCTTAAAAAGTAGGTTGAGTTTTTTAGAAGATCTGTGCTTTCGATTTTTTTTGTCATTATTGCCAATAACATACAGTGTTCTTAAACAAATAAAGATGAAAAGGATTTCACTAAGCCATATAATGGTATGTGACCCCAGAGCAGATACAGACTTGAATAAAACATCATTCTGTAGCATATGATTGTGCTCAAAGAAATACATGTGCTTGTGTATTTATTATATTCAAGAGCCAAAGGCTGGAAATCACCAAAATATTTACCATTGGATGAATGGATACACAGAAGGATATTATTAATCCTTAAAAATAAATAGAACAAGTTAATATTATCAAATAAAAGTGCCCAAAGGAAAGAGGAAGAGATAAAAGGAAAAAATGAAGAAACAGAGAAAGACAGAATGCTGGAAAGAAAGAATAAAACAAGGAAGGAAGGAATTAAAGGAAGGAAGAAAAGGAATTCAGAAAGGAAAGGAGGGAGGGAGAAAGAAAAAAAGGAGGTCCATAGGGAGGAAGGAAGGAAGAAAATTAGGAAGGAAACATGATAAGGGGAAAAAGTAATGAAAGGAAAATAAATGAGAAGAGAAAAAAGATTCCCCAAAATTACAAATCTCAGAGTTACTTTGGGCATCACATCACTTGAAATCAAGTGAAGAAATTTAACTTGAAAGTAGATTTTAGTTTTCATGTTGAAAATCTAACCACTGTCTTAGCACTAAGTACAATAGATAACAAATGTAGGAGCATGTGCTTAGCGTCTCAACCTCTTGTACTTAACTTCAGAAATTATGTGAATGAAAGAAATTATTTCAAAGGCAATCTTTCAATAATAAAGTCATATATGCAAAATGACAAGAACAGATCTGATATGGTAAGTACTCTGATGACTTTTATACCCTTTTCTCTGGGAAAATTAGAATATAACAGTACTTTGGCAAAGAACATTAAAATCAAGCAATTATTTTAAATAAGATCATATCTGCCAATGATATTTGTGCTTCCAATATTTTAGTAGTATCAGCAATGTGTGAGAAATTTTATTTAATTTGAAACGTTGTGCACCATGCATAAAAAGCAAATACAAAGAAAATCCTGAGGGAGTTGTTGAAGAGCAACAAATATCATAAATATATACAAAACAAAAGTTAAGTGCTTTAGGAACATCACAAATTAAGCATGTTATTTAGGACAAAAAAGGAGCCATTATACTGAAATTCACACCATCTGTTTTAGTGACTGTAACATCCCTTTAGTTCTGAGGTCACTGGTCCATGATGGACCAGAGGCTGCTCTGCTGAGGAGTCTTCCCAGGGCCCCCTTCACATCCTTGTTCCTCAGGCTGTAGATGAAGGGGTTCAGCATGGGAGTCACCACAGTGTACATCACAGAGGCAACAGAGCTTTCATGGGAAGAATGGGTCCCAGCAGAACTCAGGTTAACTCCAAGTCCTGTTCCATAGAACAGTAAGAGCACACAGAGGTGAGATCCACAGGTGGAAAAGGCTTTATATCTGCTTGCAGTGGAGGACATCCTCAGCAATGAGAAGACAATCTGAGAGTAAGAAAAGATGATCCCGGAGACTGGCAGCACAACTATCAGGAAAGCATCCACATACAGAGAGATATTATTGATGAGGATATCAGATCTGGCCACCTTGAGAAGCTGATCCAGTTCACAAAAGAAATGAGGGATTTCAGTGCTTGCAGAGAAGATGAGTGGCATCATTAGGAGAATATGAATAAGGGAGACACAGAAAATGATGACCCAGGACATCAGAATAAGGAGTCCACAGAGCTGGGTTGATGATGAGTGTGTATCTCAGGGGGTGGCAGATGGCCACAAAGCGGTCGTAAGCCATCACTGTCAAAAGAAAATTATCCATTCCCATGAAAATCATTATAAAATAAACCTGAGTTAAGCATTCTACATAGGAAATACCTTTGTTCTGTGTCTGGATGTTCACCAGCATCTTTAGGACTGTAGTGGAAATGAAACAGATGTCCACAAAGGATAGGTTGGCAAGGAAGAAGTACATGGGAGTGTGGAGGTGTGATTCATAGCTGACGGCCAGGATGATGAGCAGGTTTCCGAGCACTGTGACCAGGTACATGGACAGGAACAGTTCAAAGAGAAGGGGCTGAAGTTCTGGATCATCTGAAAGGCCCAAGAGGAAGAATTGTACCACTCCTGTGTGGTTTTCAACTTCCATGTTACTTGTTTATCTTCTGGAGAAGGAAGAAAAAGAAATGTTCAATGAACAGTCATCTGGGACCTCACGAGGTAACCTCTATGTAATAGCACTTTTTGATGGGTGTCTTTCACTCACTGTGGTGTCCGATCAATAGTGATTCATTCAGCCACTTGATAGTTCATTTCCATTTTAAACATGTATAATCAATCCCACTTCCTTAGTGTATCAGCAGTTTATTTTTATTGAAATAATTGACTCAATTGTTTTAATTTTCAAATTTTAATGTATGAACATAATCTAATTTTTTTCTCCTATCACTTTCCAAAATAATTGTAGTATTTGCATGTACTTTCTTGGATAATTTCTTTAGTTCTTCATTGTCTACAGTAGTGACTTAACAGTGATGTTTTTATACAGCCTTATTCTATGATTTGACAGTTCACAGTGGTGTAATAGTTAAATATCATTGGCATAGTTTGTCTTTCTAAAAATATAATTTCTACTGAAACACTGGTCTCAAAATTTAAAAATGTCTTTGTTCTCAGTAGGAGTCATTTTATGGCTCTAGATATTTTCTTTCTTAACATAGTTATTTTGGGTATATAAAATTCTCAAGATATAATATGACTCTAACTTTTAAATTGGATTTTTGAATCAAACTTAATGGGATAGACTCCTTGTCACTCATATAACATCCTTGCGGCCTTGAGAAAGTACTTTAAACTCTGCAGTAGCTCATCTCTGCAACATGCTCATTACATGGTAAGATTCAAAACATTAGAAGGACAATGATATTGTTTTCCTTTTTTGATAGAATTATCATTTCAAAGAAGTAATTTCTGTGTTTAACATTGCAATAAGTATTTCTTGGAGGTCTGTCATTTAGCAATATATCTTTAAACTGTGGAAATCGTCATAGATGGAATTCTGATTTTTATAAATATAATTGTTGGTTTTTACATTTTTATCCACCACACAAATTTCTAATCTCTATGACTCCTTCTTTGCTAGAATGTTTGTGTGATGAATTCATCCTAGAAGAAAAAGCATGTGGACTATGTACACAGAAGAAAAGTAAAACACACCACTATTAAAATAATACAAATTAATATAATAGTATTGTGTTTTTAATGTGCTCTCCTAAGCTCATGCTTTTGATTTGTGATGTATACTCAAAATAATCAAAGTTATTGCCCAAAATATATAATGGTGGACTTCAATCAAATATTGCAAACTTATACAAATAGAATTATTTAATAATGTCAAAATGCAAAGGAATGATTCACAAAGCTTGTTGTATCTTAAATGACATAAAATGTTGGTATTCAGAAAGCCCAGAGATTTTTAAATAATATAAGACAGAAAAATATTATTGTGGATCAGTATTTTCTGTGAAGATGGGTAAGGTTGTCTCTCTGAAATAGGAAACTTTGAGCTGAGAGAGAAAGGATTGGTCATTGTCTATTTGAAGAGATGAGAAAGGAAAAAACAATTTAGGCTGAGAGAACGCAATAGGTGATTTCCCTACCAATTTCCCTACCAGACACTGAGTCAAAAATTGTGAAAACTGTGGACCAACATTAGTCCTGCCAGGAACTTTCCTGCTCCTTTTTTATTGTAGGTTCTGAGCAAGTACTTACATATGATGTATGATAAATGTCACAACCAAAGTTTCCACTACAACATATGAAAGGAATATTCCAGCTTACCACAAGCTTTCATATAGACACAAACTAATTGATAAAGTTAAATAAAAGGAACCTATTAGTGTTTTAAAGAAACAACACATGATGATCCAGGAATGCCAATTATAAAATGGAATTGTGCTTAACATAAGAATGTTGATTATCATCATTTATCACAAAAACAGATCAATAAATATATACCCTAACCAAAATTATAATAGAAAAATGTGAAGCACATTTAACTGGTTAGCATGCAAGCTGGATGTGGTCAGTAAACAAAGAAACCAAAGATGTCTTCCTAGCTCACAAGGAATGCTTTTATTCAAACGACAGTCAACAGGAGATATTACATTAATATTACTCTAATATTTCTATTAAATTAATATTCAAAGACCATCTCTCCTACTTTAATCATTTGATATTTTCTTGAAGTTTAATTGATTATTAAACATCAGACAATATTTCATGCCAAATACATTTTCAGCACGTAATAATAAATACATAATTACATGCAGAAATCTTACCAGAGAATACAACTTTTAAGAAAAAGTGAAGAAAAAGTTGGAGCTCTCCAAAACATAACTCTCATTGGAGAGAGGTTTGAATTTCTAAATAGTGAGAGAGGGAAGCATGATAGTAACTGAAAAAGACAGATGTTGATCAAAACCACAGTTCCTTCCAAGTACAAATATAGAGACTTCACCATCATAGACTATATATAGTCTTTCAGTATCATTACTCTGGATATGAAGCCCTACGCCCACATTTTTTCTCCACTTGCTTGTCTTCTCACTCTTTTTTTCTACTTCCACCTGGCCTTGGTGGTACACATGGACTTACTGCAGCAAGTAACGTTGAAGCTTTTCTATTGTATACACTTTGCCCCTAAAAACTCACTTGTGAGACCATAGAAGTACAGTTGAGGAGGAATAGGGTCGTGTTGACAGTATCCAGCCTCTTAAAATTGGAATCTCAAAGCTCCTAATTAAATAAATTTTTGTACAGTCTTTCCAGTCTCCAAACAATTTGGCTCCCTAGAGGATCAAAGAAGGAAGCAGAGTGCAAGAATTTGTCAGTTTTGTGTCTACTGAGGTAACCTCTGGGAGATGTTTATTTCCTCAAAGGATTTGTTTTCTTTTTTGAATTTACAACATACTTTACTTATTCTCAATTTATATGTAGATTGTTTAGCACCAAATTAAATATGTGATTCAAAGATATCACTATGATCTTCAAGATGGAATATCCCTTGAACTCATTTAAAATTAATGTAGATATGCAAATCTATGAATAATATTAATAAAATTGGTTGTTGTAAAAGTAGTTTCCCATACTATAGCACAATTAGCATAAAAGGGAATTAGGACAAGCTAAAGAAGTTAACGATAATGTTCAGTGATGATAGCCATTTCTTTTTTTCGCATATCAAGCAACTGCCAATTAAAAATAATGTTGCAACTTTTTTTCCTCATTGAGTTTATTGGTACATTTTAGGAATACAGTACAGTTATATTTATCATTGATCAAAGGATTTGTTTTCAAAGTGACAGGGTTTACTCTAACCAATATGTGATTTCTTCATGGAAACCTCCTCCAAGAAAATCTTTCTGTGATACATCTTTAAAGTACAATTAGGAATTTTTGTTGTTCTTTTTTTCTTCACTAAGTTTAGCGGTGCTTTCTGGTATAAAATATAGCTACATTCGTCACTGGGATCTTGTACCTTTACATGATGTATCTTGGTTCTTATTTTTCCACATTCTCCTGCCCTCCCTTCACCCACTCCACCCTTCAGTATTTACATAAACTTTTTTTTTCCATTTTTCATGTATTTTCTTTTTCCTTATTTACAATTAGAGCTTTTATGAACCACAAAGGTGTTTAGAAACAAAAGTATTGCATTTTATTTTTTAAATTTGTTAATTTTATAATAGCACAATGTGAAATAGGAAGAAAAGGGCTAAAGACATAGGTGAAGTGGGAAGAGCAGGGGAAAGGAAATAAGGGAAAAGAAAAAATATGAGAAAAGAAAAAAATGGAAACAAAGTCTTAGTAAATAGGGGAGGTGGGAGGAGGTGAATGAAGGGCAGGGGAATGGGGAAAAATGAGAACCAAGACCTGTCACATAAAGATAGATGATCCCAATGATAAATGTAACTGTACTGTATACTTAAAAAGTACCAGTAAACTCAATGAAACAAAAAGACGTACCAATAAACTCAAAGAAAATAAGATTTATACTTTGAATTGTCAAATAAAATTGTGTATTCTTATATACAATATGTTTGGAAGTCTAATAAATTTAAAACTATTAAGTCAGCAAAAATTATCATATGCCTTACTTTACCTAGTTATCATTTGTGGTATATGTGCTGTCAAAGCAAGCACACCTTCATTTTTAAGAGCATTTAAATAACATCCATTTAGATGTTTTCAAGAATTCAACATATCATCATAAACTGTAGCTAACATGCTGTACAACTTTTCTCTTCAAATTGTTTATCATATCTAAGTGGAATTTTGTATCCTTTGCTGAACATTTCCCCTACACTTTTTTTGGGGGGTGTACCGGAGATTGAACTCAGGTCCCTGTGCTTGCAAGGCAGGTGGTGGAAACACTGAGTTAAATCCCCGGCACCGGCTACATTTTTGAAGCCTCTTTTGATCACCACTCTGCTCTCTTTCTACATCAACTTTGCATATGAATGAGATCAAGCAGTTTTTTTATTTATTATTCTGCACTTAGCTCATTTCACCTAGTTCATCACTGATGTGTTCTGATGTGCAACTGTATTGAGGGATGGCTCTGGATGAAAATAATCTGTTACATATTCCAAAAAGCCAGAAAATTTTGTTTGAAAGTTTTTAACCATAAGCAAATGACAAATATTTGAAAAGGCAGATGTGTTTAAACTCTTAAAAACATCATGAAGTGTATCCATATATAAAATATTGCTTAGTATGTAATGAAAATCTACAATTTTCATTTTCTTATATATTCATATTTTTAAACTAAAAATTTTATGAGCACATATTTGAGTCTCCATACTTTTTTCCACCAAAAACGTGTGTGGGGGTTCTTTTTCTGGCTAGCTCAGCTGTATTTGTGGCTTTTGAGTTGAAGATCATAGTCATGCTTTTTGCAGTAAAACAAAATCTCAGTGTTTTTTTGATTAGCATTTCTCCAATGAACAAAGATGCTGAACCTTTTTCATGTGCTTATTGTCCATATGTACTTCTTCTTCTGAGAAAGGTCTGTTCTTTCAAGTTGCCTAGTACTGGATTGGGTCTTCTATTTTGAGAATACTAGAGCATTGTTCATGGTTTTGTATATTCCTAATATATGACTTCTGTTCAAGGAACAACTGGCAAAAAATAAATTTCCCTTTCTGTATGTTGTCTCATCACTCTCTTGGGTATTTACTTTGCTGTGTAGAAGTATTTTAATAATTCAGTATGTTGATGGTTAGTGTTATTTCTTTTGCAAATGGGACTCTGTTCAGAAAGTCCTTTCCTATGTCCGTAGCTTTGAATTTTACCTATTTTATCTTCCAAAAGATTCAGTATTTCTGTTTTAATTTCCAAGTCTGATATGCTTTGATCTGAAGTTACTACAGGGTGAGGAATGTGGTCCATATTTAATCTTCTGCACATAGATAATCACTTTTCTCAGCACCATTTGAGAAAGAGGCTGTCTTTTCCACTGTATGATTTTGTTCTCTTATCAAAGATCAGATGACGGAATGTGCCTGGAGTGTTTCCCACATCCTCTATGCTGTTCTGTTGGGCCTCATGTTTGTTTGAGTGTAAACGCCATGCTGTTTTTGTTATGCTTGATAATGTAACTCAGAATTTGGGTTTGTGATGCCTCCTGCTTTGCTCCTATTGCCCAGGATTCTTTGCTATTCTCAATTCCTTCTGGTTCCATATAATGTTTAGCGTTTTTTTTTTTTTTGCTAGTTTTGTGAAACATTTCATTAGTTTTTTTACAGAGATTTCATTAAAACCATATATCAATTTTGGAAGTATGGCTACTATCCAGGAAGAAGGGATGTCTTTCCTTTTTTCTTATACCTTCTTCAGTTTTCTTTTGCAAAGTTGTATTGTTTTCATTATAGTAGACTTTCATTTCTTAGGATATTTTCTAAGTTCAGTAATGCCTCACTTCATGAATGTTTCTGTTTGCAAACAATTTTGCTCACAATTGCTGGGTTTACAGGTGTGCATCACAACACTCAGTTTTTTGAAGATATTTTGAAAGGGATTGTTTTATAATTAGTATCTGCATATGTACAGGAATTTCATGACATTTGAATGATGATGTTATATACTGGCATTTTATGGAAGTTATTTATTAGTTCTAAAGTTCTCTAAAGTTCTTTTGGTGGCACTGTGGTTTTTTATCTAAAGGATCATGTCATTCATAAATAATAATAGTATGAGATTTTTCCTTTCTTATATATATATATTCCTTTTTTTTTCACACCTGATTGATTGCTCTTGCTAAAGATTCAAATATTATATTGAACAAGAGTGGTAAAAGTAAAGCCCTTGTCTTGTTCCTGACTTTAGAAGAAACAGCCTTCAGTTTTTTCCCATGTAGTGTAACTTTGGCACTTTATATGTTTAACTTTGAGATAACATCTGTCCATATCTATTTTCATCAGGTTATTTTTTATTATCATGAAAGGATGTTGGATTACATCAAGGCCTTTATGTGTCTATTGAGATAATCATTTGATTTTTGTTCTTGCCTCTTTTTAGAGTTATATAACATATATTGATTTATTTATGCTGAACCATTCTTTTATTTCTGAGGTAAAACCAACTTAGTCAAGATGGATAATCTTTTTCATATTTTTACTATTAGTTTTCTCATTGAGTTTATTGGTACATTTTAGCTATACAGTACAGTTATATTCATCATTGGGATCTTGTACATTTACATGACATTTACATGTCTTGGTTCTCATTTTTTCCCCCTATCCCTGCCCTCTCTTCATCCCCCCTCCCCTCCTATTTATAAATACTTTATTTACATGTTTTCAATTTGACATTACTTTCTTTTCCCTTATTACCTTTCCCCCACTCTTCCCATTTCCCCTACACCTTTAGCCCTTTTCTTCCTATTTCACATTGTCAATAGTGTTAGCATCTTATGTACCATTATAGTTTTTCACACCAGAGAAACTATTTGGTATTTTTACATGTGTAACTTATTTATTTCAGTTAGTAGTATATCCTCAATATGTATCCATTTTCCTATGAATGATTCTAATTTCTAAGTCTTTATGGCTGATTTGGATTTCATTTTATAGAAAATGCACATCTTTATCCAGTGTCCAAATGTTGGGCAAATGGGCTGTTTCTAAGTTTTAGCTATTACAAACTGTTCCAGTATAAACGTAGGTGTGTGTATATCACTGTGATATAATTCTTTTAATTTTTCTGGAAAGATATCCAGCAGAGGGGTGTCTGGGTAAAATGGAACCTCTAGTCCCAGATATTTGAGTTATCTCCATATTGCTTTCCATAGTGGTGGCACCAGTCTGCACTCCCACCAGCAAAGGAGAAGGGTTCTTTTTTACCCACAGCCTGGCCAACATTTATTATTGGTTGATTTCTTCAAAGCAGCCATTCTTTGTGGATAAGGTGAAATATCAGTGTTCTTTTCATCTGCAACTCTCGAATGACCAGTGATGTGGAACAACTTTTTCATATATTTACTTGCTGCTTTTATTTTTTTTCTGAGAAATGTCTGTTCATTTCAGATGCCCATTTTTGAGTCAGGTCTTTATAGTTGGGTGGCCTGACTTTTTTGAGTTCCTTATATATTCTAGATACTAGTCCTTTGTCTGAAGAGCAGCTGGTAAAAAATTTTTTCCCACCTTGTAGGTTGTCTCTTAGTTCTGTTGATGGTTTCCTTTGCAGTGCAGAAGCTTTTTAATAAGATGAGATCCCAGTTGTTGATTCTTTCTGCTAGTTCCTGTGCTATTGAGGAATTGTTCATGAAGTCTTTTCCTATGCCAATGTCTTCAAGAGTTCTGCCTAATTTATCTTAGCAGATTTTGTGTTTATTTTTTATATTTAGATCTTTAATCCACCTGGATTTTAGTTTAGTGCTTGTTGAAAGTTAAGGGTCTAGTTCTAATCTTTGTCAGGTTGAAATCAGTTTACCACTTATTAAAGAGGCTGTCTTTCCTCCAGTGAGGATGGTTGGCTCCTTTGTCAAAGATGACATAGCTGAGTACATCTGGAGTTGTTTTTGTGTCTTCCAATCTATTTCACTGATCCTCAGGTCTGTTGCATTGCCATTACCATGCTGTTCTTATCACAGTGGTTATATATTTTCAAATGGGGAATTTTTATACCCAATGACATGTGTCTGTTGCCTAGGATGGCTTGGGCTATTCTAGGTCTGTTATGATTCCAAATGAATTTTTGGATTCCTCTTTCTAGTTCTGTGAAGTATAGTGTTGGAATTTCAATCGGCATTGCATTGAATCTGTACAGCAGTATTGGTAGTATGGCCATTTTCACTATGTTGATTCTTTTGAGCCAGGAGTAGGGGGTATCTTTCCATTTTCTTATACCCTCTTTGATCTCTTTTTTTCAGTGTGCTTTAGTTTTCAGTGTAGAGGCCTTTACTACTTTTGTTGGATTGAGTCCTAGATACTTCATTTTTTTGAATGCTATTTTGAAAGAAATTGTTTCCCTAATGTCTCTCTCAGTGAGTCTCTTGTTTGTGTATAAGAAAGCTTTTGATTTGAGTGTCGACCTTGTATCCAGCAACTCTTCAGAAAGTGTCAATTAAGTCTAGAAGTCCTTTGGTGGAGTTTTTTGAGTCTTCAATGCAGAGTATCATATCATCAGGAAATAATGATGGTTTAACCTCTTCCTTTCCCTATCTTTATTGCTTTAACTTCTTTCTCTTCTCTAATTGCTCTGCCTAATGTTTCCAGAACTATTTTGAAGAGGAGTAGTGACAGTGGGCATCCTTGTCTTGTTCCTGTTTATAACATAAATGTTCTCAGATTTAGGCCATTTAATATGATGTTAGCTGTTTGTTTTTCATATGTAGCTTTTTTTTTTAATTTTATTGAGTTTATTGGTACATTTTAGGGATACAGTACAGTTACATTCATTGTTGGGATCATGTACCTTTACATGGCAAATCTTGATTCTCATTTTTTCCCCTTACCTCTGCCCTCCCTTCACCCCCTCCTCCCCTCCCCATCTACAAACACTTTATTTTCATCTTTTCATTCTCTCACATTTTTTTCTTTTCCCTTTTTGTTC
>NW_022900942.1:3204113-3204613 GCF_012274545.1 Fukomys damarensis | reverse complement strand
ATCGGGTCTTTATATTTGGGGGGACTGATTGTTTTGAGTTCTTTATATATCCTTGATAATAGTCCTTTGTCTGAGGAACAGCTGGTAAAAATTTTTTCCCACAAGGTAGATTGTCTCTTAGTTCTGCTAATGGTTTCTTTTGAACTACAGAAGCTTTTTAGTAATATGAGATCCCAGTTGTTGATTCTTTCTGCTAGTTCCCGTGCTACTGAGGATTTGTTCATAAAGTCTTTTCCTATACCAATGTCTTCCAGAGTTCTGCCTAACTTACCTTCCAGCAAGTTTAATGTTTCTGTTTTAATATTTAGATCTTTAATCCATTTGGATTTTAATTTAGTGCATGGCAAAGATAAGGGTCTGATTTTAATCTGTGGCAGGTTGACATCCAGGTTTTCCAACACCATTTATTAAAGAGGCTATGTTTCCTCCACTGAGGATGGTCAGCGCCTTTGTCAAAGATGAGGTAGCTGAGTACATCTGCATTTGTTTTTGTGTCTTCC
>NW_022900942.1:3139125-3201842 GCF_012274545.1 Fukomys damarensis | reverse complement strand
TGATTCCCAAACCAGAGAAAGATACAACCAAAAAGGAGAACTACAGACCAATCTCCTTAATGAATATAGATGCAAAAATCCTTAATAAGATACTAGCAAACAGAATACAGAGGATTATTAAGAAGATCATCCATCATGACCACGTCGGATTTATTCCAGAGATGCAAGGGTGGTTCAACATACGAAAGTCAGTGAATGTAATACATTATATTAACAAAGTGAAGGACAAAAACCATATGATCCACTCAATAGATGCAGAAAAAGCATTTGATAAATTTCAACACCCATTCATGATAAAAACCCTGCAAAAAATTGGAATAGATGGTCTATACCTTAATTTAATAAAGGCTATTTATGAAAAACCATCAGCCAACATCATATTGAAGCGCCAAAAACTGAAAACCTTCATGTTAAAATCAGGAACAAGACAAGGATGCCCACTATCACCACTTCTCTTCAATATAGTTCATATGTAGCTTTTATTCAGTTGAGTTATAGACCATCTATTTCATTTTTGTAGGGTTTTTTTTATCATGAATGGGTGTTGAATTTTGTCAAATGCTTTTTTTGCATCTATTGAGAAGATCATATGATGTTTGTCCCTGACTCTGTTAATATAGTTTATTACATTTATTGACTTATGTATGTGAACCATCCTTACATCCCTGTTATAAATCCGACTTGTTCAGGATGTATGGTCTACTTCATGATCCTTTGTATTCTGTTTACTAGCATCTTATTAAGGAATTTTGCATCTATATTCATTATGGAAATTTGCCTATAGTTCTTTTTTGTAGTTGGGTCTTTCTCTTCTTTGGGAATCAAAGTAATACTTGCTTCCAGGAATGAATTTGGAAGTATTTCTTGACTATCAATTTCATTGAAATGTTTGAAGAGTAGGGGCAGTAGTTCTTCTCTATGTGTCTTGTAAAATTCAGCAGTGAATGCATCAGGACCTTGGATTTTCTTTGTTAGTAAGCTTTTATTTACATTTTCTATTTTACTGATTGTAATTGGGGTGTTTAATTTTTTTTATCTTCATTCATCTTTGGTAATTCATAAGTATCTAGAAATCTGTCCATTTCTTCTGTGTTTTCCATTTTATTAGCATACAAGTTCTCAAAGTAAGCATTGATCTTCTGAATTTCTGCTGGACTGTTGTGACATCACCTTTTACATTTCTAATTGCATGGATCTGAGCCTTCTTTCCTTTTTTGATGAGGTTAGCTAAGATTTTATTGATTTTATTCATTCTTTCAAAAAACCAACTCTTTGATTTATTTATTTTTTGTATCATTTTCTTAGTTTCCATTGAATTGATTTCTCCTCTAATCTTTATAATTTCTTATCTTGTTCGAGCTTTGGATTTTTCTTCCTCTTCTTATCTAGGAGCCTAAGATTCATCATTAGGTTGTTTATTTCAGCTTGCTCTGTTTTCCTAGTGCGGGCATTTCCTGCTATGAATTTTCCAGGTAGCACTGCTTTCACTGTGTCCCATAGATTCCTATATGTTGTAATGGAGTTATCATTTATTTGTAAATACTGACTAATTTCTTCTTTAATTTCCTCTATGACCCATTGATTGTTCAGAAAAGTGTTGTTCAATTTCCATGTGTTTGTGAAGTTCCTATGGTTTATTATGCTATTGTTCTCCAGTTTGCTTGCACTATGATCAGATAATATACAGGGGATAACTTCTATTCCTCTGCATTTATTCAAACCTGTTCTATGAACTAGCATGTGGTCTATCTTTGAGAATGACCCATGTGAAGCTGAAAAGGATGTATATTCTGATTTCATGGCATGGAACATTCTATAGATCTCCATTAAGTCCATATGTTCAGAAGCTTGGTTCAGTTATAGTATTTCATTGTTGATTTTTTCCCTAGATGATCTGTCTATTTGTGATAGTGTGGTATTTAGATCCCCCACTACTCGTATGACAATGCTGAGTGTCAGAGATTCTAACAACCTACCTCATGTTCAAGAAATATAGAGTGGAACAAATGAAATTTGAAACTGAGATGCCAGATTCTGGGTCTAACCACCCAATCTTCATTGCTTCAGATCCACTAGAAAGTTTTAATCAGATATCCAAGTATCTAAAGAAACATATATTTGATGCACATTTTTGAACTCTGGTCAATTCCTGAGTAGAAATGATATCAACACCTTACTGTATGCTTCTTTTTGAGGTCAGCTGTGCATATTATAAGAATGAAGGTTAACATGGAGGTTTGCAATGTAGTTTTGGAGAGAGGAAGAAGGAGGTGTGTGCAGAATTATTATGTGTCTTCTCTTTCTGTACTATTTGCCTGTGATATACAAGTGTCCATGTTATATTGTGTCAGCAGATGGTGCCCTCTTCTCTGCCTCATATTCTATAGACAACTAAGAATGGCACAAAATGATCAAGACATCTCTTTTTGGAGCGACTAACTAATGTCATCATGGCAACATGTCTGGGGCTATGTAGAGGACTTCTTTCTTACAATCTCCTGGCTAATACCTTGGGTCTGATTGCAAACCATCCAATTCAAATATATTTGGGTAAGGGAAAGGAAATTAGGGAAAAGAAGAAACCCGAGAAAACAAAAAAGCAGAAACAAAGGTTTCTAAATAGGGAAGTGCGGAGTGGGTGAAGGGTAGGAAGGGGTATAGGGAAAATGAGAACCAAGACCTGTCATGTAAAGGTACAAGATCCCAATGATGACTGTAATTGTACTGTATACCTAAAATGTACCAAAAGACTCAATGAGAAAATAAGAACAACAACAAATACATTGCAGTCTTTTTACCTAATAACCTGGCAGCAGTTACATAAATAAAATGCCTTTCTTCGTTTTGTTGAACATGAAGAAGACTCTGTTTGTGAAATGGAATGAAACAGCTACATTGAACACATGAAGTTAGGTTGCTATCTTTCTCCACCCTACCAGCCCTTCTATAATTTTTTTCAATGCTAAGTAACAATCTAGAGGGACACATTTTAGATTTTTGTGGATGTGATGTCTATGACACACACAACAAGTGTGAAAGGAAAGTAACATTTATTACATGTTCAGGGCCCATAGTTAAAAAAAAGAAAAAAAAAGATAAGCTTCACATTTCTCATAACTAAAATTTTGCTCATTAGCATCCTCAAATTGGGTGAAAACCTGTAATGTTAGCAACAGTAATGAGGAAATGATGTTTCTGATAGTCCCTTATCCAGGTTCTCCCTCTGCACTTCCTGGGAAAGGCTGCTTCTCTCCTGGGTCATGGTCAAAAAGTACAGACTGAATGAAGATTTCCTGCATTGAGCTGTGTGAAGGCTCAGACTCTGTCCTCAGACTTGATGAAAGTACTCTGTAAGATAGGATCTTCATGATGCACACAGCCATGGAGGAGGAGCCCTAGCATCAAGCACACTGGATTGGTAAAATCAAAATGAGGAGGTTGAGGCTCAGGCTCATTATTCAGTATTATACTTTCTTGAAGTTTCAGTGCACAGAATTCACTATTAACAAAATGAATGTATTCTGTCCCAATCTCTAAGGACTTACTAGTAAAGGGAATAAATGTCTATCAAATTTGAGAATCTTCCAATATGAAGCAGAAAACACAGGATAGCATTTTCTGAATTCATGTTTTATTCCTTTTAAAAACAGGAACTTGTATTTTATTTTTATTGTTTATCATGGCCAATGGATATAACAAAAACCCACCATTTTTGCCAATTTACTGTGGATTATTCAATGGTACAAGTCACAATTATATTGTAAAACTATTTACCATGTCCATTTCCTAAAATATCTTATCTTCTCAAATTTAAATGATATTTTGAGTTTAAATACACCAGATTTCCTCCACTCCACAAAATAACAGTGACCAATCTACTATGAAAGAAGATGAAGATCTAAACCCTTCTAACCACAAAAACAGTGTGAGCAAGGTTGCATGGCTTACATATCAACGTGTTTAGTTTAATTGCCAATTCAAATCTATATTCCAAATGATAATCACAAATCTCGAGATTAAAGTGTACTTCTCCCAAAGAACATCTTAAAGGAGCTATGGATGTCCCTACTTTTTAGGCTGTAGATGAAGAATTTTGTCAGAGAGTAGGAGTCAGTATTTCTACTTGGAATCTTTTCCAAAGGATCTTAAAACAGATGAGCTAATATAAACTTCAAGCCCAGACAGATAAAACAATCCAACAGGTGGAGGATACATTGTAGTTCCTACTTGATTAAAGAGGTTCGTAAAATTAGGAAATGAATCACATTATTATATATTTTGATCCTTAGTTACACTTTCAGTTTCTCACATCACAACAACGATTCAGTATTTACACATATCCTATTTATTTCATTTAAAATTATGACCTCAATGAAGGAGAAGGGGAAGTGGGAGGAATAGGAGAAATGAAAGTAAAGAAAAGAATAAATACGAGAAAGAGAAAAATTGGAAACAAAGTCTTTTTAAATTAGGGGGGTGGAGGGGTTGAAGGGAGGGCAGGGTAGTAGTGAAAAAATAAGACCAAAGTTTAAGATATAAAGGTACAAATGCCCAATGATAAATGCCATCTTATTGTATACTTAAAATGTACTAACAAATTTAATGAATAAAGAATAATCACTAAATGATTTCAGTTAAAAAACTTCTTGAGGTAGGAAGAAATATGGCTGTGACACCAACAAGAGACATGACCATGTTATTGCTACAAGGTTTAAAATAGGTAAGAAAGAGCACATGGGAAAGGTCATAGAATGAATTGGAAATACCCACATACTTGAAACACATAAATGATTAAGCAATAAAACTGAGTCACAAGAAGTACAAGAAGCAAAACAAAAAATATACCAAATCATAGAGGCCACAGAAATGAGTGATCATGGCAGGTCAGAAATACATCAACCCTACAAAGAAAAATACAAAAAAGAAATATTTTTCCATACAGCCACATAGGAGATGTTTCTAATGAGTAACTTAATGTCCACGATCATTGTTGGGACCATGGTGAAGATGAAATAGATGTCAACAAAAGATAGGTTTTAGATGAATACATACATGGAGGGGTGGATGTCCACGAAGACATCCAGGATGATGAGCAGATTCCCAAACACCATGACCAGGTATATAGTCAAGAATAACCTAGAGTGGACTGGCTGCAGACCTAGAGTCTCAGAAGAGGGCATACTGAGTGAGGCACACATTATTATGGTTTTGTATTACGTGAGCACCTTTTGAGAAAAGAAGAGGTTGGAAAAGGAAACAAATCTGTGGACATCATTCCTTGACATGTAATTTAATTTCAATTATTCACAAAAATATTCACTCTTAAAAGTGGTGAAGCAATGGCACTGGTGTTATTTTTTGTCTTTTCAAACAAATGATGTCAAAATTCACCAGACAGTGTCCTTTCTGTCAGCATACAAGCCAAGTCACCATGGAATTTTTTTTCTGAACCTCAGTATTCAGATTAAATTGTAGTCTTGGCACTTTGCCATAAATAGATGATTTTTAGATACTGGTCTATTACATTTATTTTTCTTATAATATCTGTAAATGATCTTCAATAAATTTTACGGGCAAACCTTTGATGGACATAATAATCATTCATTCTAGAGAATTTGTAGCTGTACACTATGTATCATAATTCATTTTCTCCAGTCCCTTCCCTTGCTTTCAGTTATTCTTTCCCTCTCCAGTTACAAAACTTTGTTTCCATTGTTTTCTTTCCATTTTTTAAATTTAATTTTACTCTTATTCCCTTCCATTCCCTCTCTCTTCTCCTCCTTTATTCCCTTTTTCATGTGAATATTTTTTTCTTACTCTCCAATATCTCTGCTCCACTTTGGTCTTTATTTACCCTTTGGGTTTCTCATACTAGATAAACAATGAGATACTTAAACTCTGATTTATTTCACTTAACATTATGTTCTCAAGGTGCATTCATTTATATAAACATTTCTAAATTTATTCTTCTTTATGACAGATTAGTATTCCATTGCTTATAAAATCATATTTTCTGTATCTATTTTTCTGTTGATGTGCATATCAGCTTTCTGAAATTTAACTGTTACAAACTCTGCTGCTATAACCATGAGTGTACTGCGATGCTTTTCATTCTTTCAGAAAGATAACTAGCAGAGAAATAGCTGGGGAAAAATGAATCTCTAATCCATTACTGATTCCCATAGTAGTTGTAGCAATTTGTACTCCCATCTACAGTGGGGAAGGGTTCTTATTTTCCTCAGCCTCAGAAGTACTTGTTGTTGGTTGATTTCTTGATGATAGTCATTTTTTGGGGGGTGAGATTGAATGTCAATGTTTTAATTTATATTTATCAAATAAACACTAATGTTGAACACTTGTGTATATTTATTTGCTGATTGTGCTTCATCTGAAAATTGTCTATTCATTTTAGATGGCAATTTTGTGATTGGTCTTTACATGTGGGGCACCTGAATTTTTACTTTATGTATTCTAAATATTAGTCCATTGTATAATGTATAGTTGGCATTTTTTTCCTATTCTGTGGGTTTTCTCCTCACTCTGTTGGTGGTTTCTTTTGCTGTGCAAAATTTAATTTGATGTAATCCCAGTTTTTCATTCTTTGTAATATTTTCCATGCAGTTGGGAATTAGTTCTTTAAGTGTTGCCAACACTATGTCTTTAAGAATTTTAACTATTCTCTTGTCTAGCAGATTATGATATTTTTGTTTTAATATTTAGATCTTTGATCCATTTAAATTTTAGTTTAGTGCAGGGGGTAGGTATGGGTCTAGGTTTAACCTTAAGCATTTCGAAAACCACTCTTTACATCAATATTTATTAAAGATGCTAGCTTTCTTCCAGTGCAGATATTTGGCCCCTTTGTCAAAGTGAAGTTAGCTGCGTGTTTTTGGAGTTTGTTCTGCATCTTCTATTTTGTAACATTGATTTTCATATCTGCTTTTCAGTTAGTACCATGTGGTTCTTTTCACAGTAGCTTTGTAGAAAAATTTCAAGTCAAGGATTTTGATGCCCACTGCTCTGAATTGTTTTTTTTCCCCCCAGAATTGCTTTTTATATTCTAGATTTCTTCTACTTCAAATAAATTTTAGGATTGTTTTCTTCAGTTCTGTGAGGTATTATACTTAAATTTTGATTGCGATTGCATTACATCTGTGCAAGAGTTTTGGAAATGGAGCCATTTTCACTACATTGGTTCTACCAATCCAACAGTAATGGATATCATTCCATTTTCTGATATCCTCTTTGACCTCCTTTATCAGAGTGCTGACTTTTAAAATGTAAAGGTCTTTTACTGTCTTTGTTAGATTGGTTCCAAAGTATTTCATTTTTCTTGATGGTATTGTGAAATTCCCTAATTTTTCAGTGAGTTTCTTATTTGTGTACAGGAATGATATTGATATTTGAGTATTGACTTAGTATCATGCTATGGTACTGAGTTTGTTTTTTGTTTTTTTGCTGTTGTAATGTTATTTTTATTCCCTCTTTGAGTTTATTGGTACATTTATACATATACACATACATATACATATGCATATACATAGGTATACAGTACAGTTACATTCATTTTTGAGATCTTGTACCTTTACATGACAGCTCTTGGTTCTCATTTTCCCCATACCCCTGCCCTCCCTTTACCCCCTCCTTCCCTCCCCATTTGCAAAAACTTTATTTCCATTTTTTCATATTTTTTTTCTTTTCCCTTTTTACCTTTCCCCTACCCTTCCCACTTTCCCTATACCTTGAGCCCTTTTCTTCCTATTTCACATTGTCAATTATTTCATTAGGATCTTATGTACTATTATATTTTTGGTTATTAAATGTAGGAGTCTTTTGTTGGACATTTTGCGGTCATCTATAGATAGTATCATGTCATTCATAAATAATAATAATTTAACTTTTTATTTCATATGCTCATTTTTTATTTCTTTCTCTTGTCTAATTGCTCTAGGTAATGTTTTCAGAACTATACTGGATAGGAGTAGTAATAGTGGGAATCTTTGTCTTGTTCCTGATTTTTAGAGTTAAAATTTTCAGTTTTTGTCCATTTAGTATGACATTGGTTGTTAATTTATCATTGATGTCTTTTATCAGATTGAGATAAAGTCCTTATGTTCCACCTTTTAGGGGTTTCATCACAGAAATGTATTGCACTTAAATGAATGATTTCTCTCTCTCTATTGAGATGAACGTGTCTGCTCTTGCTCCTGTTAGAGTTGTGTATGACATTTATTGACTTACTTTTGAAGATCTATCACTGTATCGCTACGATAAATCCTCCTTGGTCATGTACATCATGTCCTTGAAAATTTGCTGCATTCTCTTTGCAAGTATCTTATTGAAAAGTTTTGCCTCTGTTTTCCTTGAGGAGTTTTCCTTCTAGTTCTCTTTTTTGGTTGCATCCTCTGCTGGTTTTACTCTTGGCGTAATGCTTGCTTCCAGGAATGAGTTTTTAAATTTCTTTAAAGAGTTGCAATATCTTCAAGGAGAAGAAGTGACATCAGATCCTTTCTAATATTCATGTAGAGTTCCACAGTGAATCCATCAGGACTAAGATTTTTCTTTGTTGGTACTTTATATATTTTTATTACATCTTTAAGTTCATTGATGTTGGATTGTTTAGAATTTGTATAACTTCTTGATTCAAGTATAGTAATTCATACATATCTAGGAATCTATCTGTTTCTTCTGAATATTCCACCTTACCTGAGTAAAGGTTTTCAAAGTAGGTACTGATGATCTTCTGACTTTCTATAGAATCTATTATGGTTTCTCCTCTTTCATTCCTAATTTCATAGATTTGGATTTATTTTTTCCTTTTTAGGTAAGTTTGCCTAAGAGTGTGTGAGTTTCATTTAGCCTTTTGAAAAACCAACTATTTGATTAACTGATTTTTGTAATGTTTTCTTTAATCTCAATTACATTCATTTCTGCTCTGATCTTTATAATTTTCTTCCTTGTATAAGCTTTGAGCTTGACTTTTTCTTATTTTTCAAGATGTTTTAGATTGAACATTAGATTTTTTTTTTTCTGCTGTATCCATTTTATGCTCTGGAATTCAGTGATATAAATTTTCCTTGTATGACCGCTTTTATTGTGTCCCATAAACTCTGGTAGGTTGCGTTGGCATTATCATTCAATTGTAGGAACTGTTTAATTTCTTCTTTAACTTTATCTGTGACTCATTGATTGTTCAAAATGTCCATGTGTTTGTATATTGTTGTGGATTCTTTGTCCTTTGATTTCCAATTTCATCATGCTATGAACTTACAAAATGCAGGATAGATATTTAAATTGTTTCACATTTACTTAAGTATGTTATATGAGCTAGTATCTAGTCTATTTTGGAGGTAGTTACATGCGTTGCTGAAAATAATGTATATTCTGCTGTTGTTGCATGTAACACTACACAGATATACAGTAAATTCATTTGTTCAAAGGTTTGATACTTCTCTGATATTTTCTTTCAAATCTTTTGTCTAGATTATCCATTTACCACAATGGGGTGTTGAGGACCTCAATTACAATTATTTTAGTGTGTTTTTCATACCTATTAATGTTTGCTTTATACAGTTGGGGCATTGGTATTTGGTGCATATATATTTATGATTGTTGTCACTTCCTCTTGGATTGTTCTTTTCACAAATATGTAGCAACGTTTGGTTCTTCTGACCAGCCATGGCTTGAAAGGCATTTTGAATGCGAATAGAATAGCTACATGTGTTTTTCTTCCAAGTTTCTGTTGCACAGAATATTTTTCATCCCTTAAATTTTAGTCTATGACTTTCTTTTTGAGTTAAATGTGTTCTTACATGCAGAGTAGTGTTGGATCCTGTTTCCTGATCCATTATGCCAGTCTGTTTCTTTTTATTGGTGAGTTGAAACCATTTATATCAATAGTTATAACTGATAGGTATGGACTTATCCCTGTCATTGTATTATTTTCCTGTTCAATCAGTTTTTCTTCTCTTATTTGATTGTTTGTGTTTCCAGTGGAGTCATTTAATTTGGATTAGTGAAATTACTATCTTCATCTTCTCTTTCTAGAATATTCTTCATAAAGTTTTGGAGTGCTGGTTTGGTTGTCAAGAATTTTTTCAGGTGTCTTTTATCATAGAAGTATCTTGTTTCTCCTTCAATTTTGCAAAACAGTTTTGGAGGGTACAAAAATGACTTGGAGGTTTTGGCGTTTTGTGTATTTTGTGTAGCTTTATGTACTTCACTATAGGCTGTCCTTGACTTAAGGGTTTGAACTTAGTCCTTTTTCATCCTGATGAGTTTTCTATATAACTGATTTATTGCTTTTCTTTCTTTTCCTTTTTATTGAGTTTACTGGTACATTCTAGTTATACAATACTATTGCATTTCTTATCCAGTTTTAAATAATATTTTCTTGTGTTTAAATTCTAATATTTTGTTTTCTACAGCTCCAGTCTGTATTGTGTTCTATCATAACTATTTGGGGTTCTACATATATGTTAAAACATTACATTACAGTGATATATGTGCATCCATCTTTATAGCAGCACAATTAATAATATATAAATTTTGGAAGTAGGCTATATGTCCATCAACAAATGAATGGTAAAGAAAGCATGGTACTTACACACAATGGAGTACTACATTGTGATGAATAAAGATACATTTGAACTATTTTTAGGAAAGTGAATGTACCTTGGGAGCTTAATATTAAAGAAAAATAAATGAGACATATAAACTTAAATATTAATTACTTTCTCTTGTATGAGAAATCCAAAGTATAAATAAGTAACAAGACAAAATGCATAAAATAGGAACTTTTCTTTTTTTTGTTCGTTTGTTTGGTACCAGGGATGGAATATGGGTCTTTCCACTCGTGGTGCAGGCAGTAGCCCCACTGAGCTAAATCTCCAGCTCTGAAATGCATAAAATAGGAAGTAGGAGATAGATATTTTCACATGGGATGACCAAGAAATGGAGACAGAGGGAAAGGGGATAAAAAAATTTAGATATGAGGCAAATTTTTCCCAATTCCACAAAAATAATATAAGCATTATGTAGTGAAAATGTGTAGAAAAAATGGAAGGAGATCAAGAGATGGGTTGAGTGCTAAAGGAGGAAAGAAAAAGGGGAAGAAACGAAATTAAGATGTATTGTATACATATGCCAACTCCCCACAAGAAAGGTAAACATGTACTATAAACACTTATTAATACCAAAGTAAAAAAAAAGCTATTATGTAGAACTCAAAAAATGTTGATGAGGTTCTGGATGAAAAGAAACCCTTCTATGTTGTTGGTGGTAATGCAAAATACAGAATCACAATTGAAATCAGTATGAAAATTCTTCAAACAAATAAAATAGAAATTCCATTTGACTGAACTATAACTTCTCTGGGTGTCTTTCTAAAAGTATTGAAGGCATCATATTACAGTGATATGTACATACTCATATTTGTTATGACACAAGTCATGATACCTAAATCTTGGAAGAAGCCCATATATGTCAGTCAGAAAATATATGGAAAAAGAAATGTGGTATATTTACACAGTGGAATACCCCTCAGTCATAAAGAAGAATCAATTTGAATGATTTGTAGCAAACTAGATATACCTTGAAACTGTGGTAATAACAAGAGAAATAAGTAAGCTACAAAAGTTTAAATATCACATGGTTTCTGTAGTATGAGAGCCACTGAAATATAAATTATTTAAAGAGAAAAATAAAAGAGACATGTTAAGAAACAGGAATATGAGCTCCAGAGACAATGAAGGAGGTTAAAAGGAATCTGGAAGAGGGGAAGGTAGATGCTTCATGTGAATGTAAAAGTGATTAAAATATAAGTATATGAACCAATTCTTCATTTAGAAGGCAATCATTATGTACTGCAAAAATACTAATAAAATAAGTAAAGATTACAGAAGTTACAAAGCATTTAAGTTGAGGTAATGTTAATATATAAGTATATTCTAGCAAAAATCTTAATCAATATTAGTTAAGTATATTTCACACAATAATGATAGATATACGAAGTAATGCATATGGCATTCTAGACTTAGTGACTTCACAATTTATTATATTACAAAACACTATATTGCATGTAAAAACACATGTAATTTTATTTGGTCAACTGAAGAAAAGAATGAAAACTAAAAATACTGAGAAAAAAATTAAGAAGAAAACTTCTGATACTTTGCATCATTGTGGATAAAAATGATCTATGTTATTTTCCTGTTGTTGGATCTTTCTTATTTTTATCTCTCTTGCTTTAAGTTCTTGCCTATTGGAATTACTCTGTAGGGCCGAATGGCATTTTGACATTCATTACCTTTTTGCAGGATATCTTTTAAATTGTATGGAGTGCTGGATTGGTATTCATGATGATGATAAGTCAATACATATCAGTTATAACTATCAATGGCAATAGCTCAGTTAACCAATCAACAGAAATAGACTGGCAGAATGGATTAAGAAGCAAAATTAACAATATGCTGTATACAAGAAACACACCTCCAAATTTGAAACTATACTACAAAGCCACTGTGATAAAAACAGCATGGTACTGACAAAGAAGCAAACTGAGGATAAGTGGAACAGATTGGAAGACACAAAAACCACTCCAGATGTACTCAGCTACATCATCTTTGACAAAGGAGCTGACCATCCTCAGTGGAGGAAAGATAGCCTCTTTAATAAATGGTGTTGGAAAAACAGGATCTCAACCTGCCAAGCATTTAAAGTGGACCCTTATCTTTCACTATGTACTCAATTAAAAATTCAAGTGGATTAAAGGTATAAATATTAAAACAGAAACACTAAACTTGCTGGAAGTTAAGTTAGGCAGAATTCTTGAAGACACTGGCATAGGAAAAGACTTTATGAACAAATCCTCAGTACCATGAGGACTAGCTGAAAGAATCAATAACTGGGATCTCATCTTATTGAGAAGCTTCTGCACTGCAAAAGAAACAATCAACAGAACTAAGAGACAATTTACAATATGGAAAAAACAATTTACCAGCTGATCCTCAGACAAAGGACTCTTATCTAGAATATATAAAGAATTCAAAATATCACACCCCTCAAATATAATGACCTGATTCAAAAATGGGCTTCTGAAATGAACAGACATTTCTAAAACTAAGAAGTAAAAGCAGCACATAAACATATGAAAAATGTTTAACATCACGGGTCATTCAAGAGATGAAAATGTAAACAACACTGAGATTCCACCTCACCCCTGAAAGAATGGCTGCTATGAAGAAATCAACTAATAACAAATGCTGGAATGGTTGTGGGGAGATGGGAACCCTTCTTCATTGTTGGTGGAGTGCTGACTGGTGCAATCACTGTGGAAATCAATATGGAGATACCTCAAAGAACTAGGATTAGAGGTTCCATTTGACAAAGCTTTTCCTTTGCAGGGATATTCCCAAAAGAAGAAGGATCATACCACAATGATTTATGCTCAATCATGTTTATACTGGCAAGTTTGTAATAGATAAAATTTGGAAAAAGCCCAATTGTTCATCACTTGGAGACTGGATTAAGGCAAAAATTTTTTTTAAAGTAAAATGAAGTTCTTCTGAGCCATAAAGAATGATAAAATAGATATAGTTATAGCTAAGTGGAAGCACGTTGAGGCCACTATCTTAAGTGAAATTAATAAGTCACACATGTGTAAATTGCAATAGTTTCTCTGGTGTGAAAACTAAAAGTGTAAGTAACGATCAAAATGTGTAGTAGTTGATATTGTGTAATAGAAAAAATATCTTAAAGAGTAGAGGAATTGGGAGGGATAGGGAAAAGGTAAAAAGGGGAAAAAAACATTGGAAAAGGAAAAACATGGAAACAATGTCTTTGTAATCGGGGAAGGGTTGAAGGGTGAAGGGAGGGCTGGGAAATGGAGAAGAATAAAAACCAAGAGAAGTCATATAAAGTAACCAGATCCCAATGATGAATGTAACTGTATTGTATACCTAAAGTGTACCAATAAACTTAATAAAGATAAAAATATCCATAAAGTTGCCAAGTGTTCTAACTGTGTATCACTGTGAAAATTATCAGAGAATCATTTTCATGTAAAAAATAGATATGGCTTAATATAAGCCTGGTGGCTTTGAAATCAATTAAATAGAAAATGAGTTTCTCCTCCAGGAAACAAAATGATCTCATCATTTTTTACCTCAATCCACATAAAATTCACTGAAAAATTTCCACTCTCTTTTCTTCTTTCATTCCCAAGGGAGTTGCTTGTTTGGAGACTGAAAAGATTATAAGACTCTTTAATGAGGTGCTCTGAGAGTTAAATCCTTAGAATCTAAAAATAAAAACACATCTGTGGCGACTCACCTTTATCTCTATGGCCATCCCTTAAAAAGGCAAGGCGGTTTTCTAAGGATACAGCTTGTAGACTAAAATGCTGCAGTGACGGCCATACGACAGGTGGATGTGTCCTATTGGGGGCTGGTCAAAGAAGAAGTAGAGGAGAAGGCAGAGTGTGTACTGGGCTTTACCTCTAGAATAATGATATGGTGAAACCCATATTTAGTCTATGAAGGTGAAGTACATATATTTTGAGGCAATGTTCATTTCATTTAAGGCCTACTTTTGCCAGGTATTCTATGTCCTTCTCTCACTCTTTACAAACTAATACCTCTACTCAATAAGAGTTATACTCTGGCGAGTCTTGAACTCTTCACCATTTTTTCTGATGAATGTAGTCTATCGGATTTTTACTTTTTTATCTTTTAATTTCTATAGTATGTGTTTGCAGTACATAACAATTACATTCACAGTCATGTGTACTTACCACATCTTAATTCTCTTTTCACTACCTTCTCTCTTTCTTCCAACTCTTGGTCACCTTCACTTTTGCAAAAGATCTATGTCCCTGTTTCCTATTTTCTATCTTTTAGTTTACTCTTTTATTCATTTCTACTTTGAACTACTCCTATAAATAAACCATGTGGCATTTAACCTTGTGTGTCTGATTTACTACACCCAATGTTGTGATCTCAAGGTGAATCCTTTTTATTGCATTCAGTCTTTTAATTATTAACTACAGGCTGAAAATGTTTTACATATGAGGTGTTGTCTACCTTGTTCCCATTTAAGTGGTGTTTTTGTTATATTCCCACCTATGTTTACAGACAGATTCCTTTCTGATAGCCCTTATTTTTCCATATAGCTACAATCAAAGTTTCACCTTAGTGTCCACAATAGCAACTATAAAACATAATTTCTGATGTTTAATAAATGACTACAATTTAACACCAATATTTTAGAGGTTTTACTTTGTCTTGTTTTGGTTTGTTTTTTGGTACCAGGGATTGAACTCAGGACCTTGCATTTGAAAGGCAGGAACACTGCCTCTGAGTTAAATTATCAATCCCAGTATTTTAGTATTTTACATAAAGTTTTATTTTTGCTATGATTTGAATACAAGCAATCAGTGAGATAGAAAATCATCTTAGAGTTCATTATTTGTTTATACTTTTCACACTGGATGCTAAGCAGGTAAAATACATGTTAAATATTGTCAAACACATTCTTCTGTTGTAATTATGGTTAGAGTCTATATTTGTTTGCCTATTATTGTAATGAATTATGGTAACCAACATCTTATTTTTTTTTATTGAGTTTATTGGTACATTTAGGGATACAGTACAGTTACATTCATTGTTGGGATCATGTACCTTTACATGGCAAGTCTTGATTCTCATTTTTTTCCCCTTACCTCTGCCCTCCCTTCACCCCCTCCTCCCCTCCCCATCTACAAACACTTTATTTTCATCTTTTCATTCTCTCACATTTTTTTCTTTTCCCTTTTTGTTCTTCCCCTACGTATCACACCTTCCCTACACCTTTAGCTCCTTTCCTCCCATTTCTAAATGTCAGTAATCTTATTAGAATCTTATGCATTGTTGCAGAATATTCACACCAGGGAAACTATTTGGTATTTACACATGTGGGACTTATTTATTTCACTTAGGAGTATATCTTCAATATGTATCCATTTTCCTATGAATGAATCTATTCTCTCGCTCTTTATGGCTGAGTAATATTCCATTTTATAGAAAAACCACAACTTCTTTATCCAGTTTCCAACGGATGGGCAAATAGGTTGTTTCCAAGATTTAGCTATTACAAACTGTGCCGCTATAAACATGGGTGCACATACTTCTCTGTGATATGATTCTTTTAGTTCTCTTGGAAAGATACCCAACAGAGGGAAGGCTGGGTCAAATGGAACCTCCAGTCCAAGCTCTTTGAGGTATCTCCATATTGATTTCCATAGTGGTTGCACTAGTCTGCACTCCCACCAACAATGGAGGAGGGTTCCTTTCTCCCCACAACCCCGCCAACATTTGTTATTGTGTGATTTCTTGATAGCTGCCATTCTTTGTGGGGTGAGGTGGAATCTCAGTCCAACATCTTATATTAAACAAGCTTCAATTCCTACAATTTCTGTTTCTCATTAATCATGTGTTATTCTTTTAAAATGAGCATTATTGGCTTTTATTTAATCCTACTACTTAATTTTGGGTCTGTATAAAAGCTTGTGATAAGCTGGAACATTTCATATAGTGTTGTAGTAGTCATTTTGATCTGGATATTTAAAATATGTCAAACATATGTCCTTTTTCAGAATCTACACTGTGACAAGCACAATGTTAAGTCCTCACAAGACAGATGCTGAACAGCAGCTGTTGACAACCTCCAGTTCAGGAGCTGATAGGTAAGCCATACACTCTGTTCCCTCTGTTTAAAGTGCTACATCCTTCCTAATCTCTTGTGATTAACAGTTCAATTCTTCTGATTTCAGAGAAGATGTGCCCACTCACCTTCTCAGATTAAACTGCTCCACAGTATTTTTTTCTTTTGTATGAATTAAAAAACACCATGTTTTCATTATAGTGATGCTTTTTGTCATGAAGAGTACAATTTTTTGGAAGTCTATATTTTGACACTTAATGTTTATACAATAATTCTATTCAAATAACTTGTGAGTATTTTAATTGAGTCCATCAAAATATATTTTAGCTATTAACTTTGCTGATGTAAGAGTACACTTCCACTCAAGAGAATAATCAGATAAGATTACATAAGCATGTAAATTTGGTATTTTGTTTTAATGGTGTTCTTTCCTTATCTCCTTTTTTCTATGTAGTATACATGCTATTTCCTGTAATGGGAGATACTCAGCTAGCAGGCCATTTGGGAAAAATAATCTACATTTGCAATTTAATAGGGCTATATGGTAGGTCAAAAGTGGTAAGAAATCAGTTATATTTATAATAATATGAATTCCTTTCAATAGTGACTGTCACAATTTAAGATGATATTTTTAAATAAGAACCACCTAAGGTATATTTACTGAGAGATAAAGAACAAAATTCATATTTATATGATTCCCATTGTAAGGCAGGAATCAAAGGAAAAACTTTATATTTTATTTCATTTTCTTTAGTGTTAACTTGTGGTACACATGTAGTATTCCTACTGAAGACACGATGAGTTTGAAGTTAATATAGCTTAAATTATTTTTCAGCATAGTAAAGATATTATGCTGGTGGACAGGATTATACTGCAGAATGTTAGACTCAAGAAGCAAGCTTTTAAATCATAGCTCTACAATATACTTTGGGAGAATTATGTATTTAAAATAACATAATAAGAGTAAAGAATCACTGTTTAATCTGTAAAGGTAGTACAATAAAGATTTACAGAGAATATTAAAGAAAATAGAGGGTTTTCAGTTTTCAGTTATTTTTGAGAAATGATCTCAAACAAAAAATTAATCATAGCCATGAGTTAGAAATTGAAAATGAAAGAAGTGAATCAAAAGACAAGAACTATCTGATAAATTAAAGTGTGAATTAGTCTTCACATTTAAAAATGGAATTAGCTAGCTTCAGCTGAATGAACGACTGCCATTGAGTGACACAATATGATTGAAAAACATCCATGGAAAGATGACACTGATGGGTTGTAATCACCTGAAGGGGCGATGGTTGTCCATTGAACACTGCTGTTTCTTCCTTCTCCTAAAGATAAAAGAGAGACATGCATGTAACAAACCAAACAGGACGATCACAATTCCTCCTACTGGGCCTCTCAGAGGATCCAAAAGTTCAGTCCATACTATTTGTACTCTTCCTGTCCATGTACTTGGTCACAGTGCTTGGGAATCTACTCATCATCCTGGCAACTACATGTGACTCCCACCTCCACACCCCCATGTACTTCTTCCTCTGTCACCTCTCCTTTGTGGACATTGGCTTCATCTCAACCTCAGTCCCAACGATGCTGGTGAACATCCTGGCACAGGTCAAAGACATCTACACAGAATGCCTCACTCAGGTATACTTTTTCATAATTTTTGTGGGAATGGATAATTTCCTACTGACTCTGATGGCCTATGACAGCTTTGTAGCAATCTGCCACCCTCTGAAATACACACTCATCATGAACCTTCAGTTCTGTGGCCTCCTGGTTCTGATATCCTGGCTTATAATCCTATGTGCCTCCCTGGCTCATATTCTCCTGATGATGCAGCTCAACTTCTCTACCAGCACTGAAATTCCTCATTTCTTTTGTGAACTGGCTCAGGTCCTCAAGGTGGCCAACTCTGAAACCCTCATTAATAACATCTTTCTATATGTGACTCTTGTCCTAATGGTTGTGTTTCCTGTCTGTGGGATACTCTTTTCTTACTTTGAGATTGTGTCTTCTTTAATGAGAATGTCCTCCACTGCCAACAGGTATAAAGCATTTTCTACCTGTTTGTCTCATCTCTGTGTAGTCTCCTTGTTCTATGGAACAGGATTTGGGGTCTACTTCAATTCTGAAGTGACCCACTCTTCTCAGGGAAAACCTGTTGCCTCTGTGATGTACACCATGGTAATCCCCATGCTGAACCCTTTCATCTACTGCCTGAGGAACAAGGATGTTACGGGGCCCCTGGAAAGACTCCTTGGCAGAACAGCCTGTTGTCTTTCATGGACCCCTGACTTCAGAACTAAGAGGATGTTACAGCCCTTAAGACAAATGCTGTGAATTTCAATAGGCTGAGTCTTTCCCCCTCCTAAATGATATGCTTAATTTCTGATATTTCCAAAGCATCTATGTTTTGTCTTTTGAATATTTTATGTTTGTTTTTCTTTATCAACTTCCTCAGTATTTTCTTTGTATTTGTGATTTTATGCATGAAACACAAACTTTCCAATTTAGTAAGATATCTCAGACATTTTAAAGATTTTGAACATGATGGAAACATATCAAGTGAAGATAATTTTTTCAAAAATATTTACTTGAATGTTGATGATTTTCACCATAATATGGTTGTAATCTTGCTTTTCCCTAAGGAAAGGAAATATAGATAATCAAAATACTTATCACATGAGGCTAAACTTGTCATTTTCATTTGTAGTGATACAATGCCTAGAGTAGCTATGAGCTACTGTGATTTTTGGGAGCCTTACTTTATCCTAATGTGGATTGCTTTCTTTATCTTTTTCCTTGTGTCTTTTCCTTCATTTTCCTACCTTGCTTGCTTTCTTCTTTGTATTCTGCTCACTTTTTTTTCTCCCTGCCATTCCCTGCTTTCTCTTCCTCCCTTATTTGGACACTTTCATTGAGTAATGTCAACTTCCTCCATTTCCTTTGCAATGTTGAATAATGTTCTGTTGTGTAAACAAACATACACTCATAGATTATTCTGAAGATTTACATGTTTAACTGTTATGAATAAACTGTAATAAATATGCATGCACATTCATCTTTATCAGTATAGTCAGATGCAGTATAATTTTGCTTCAGTCAATAAGAAAATATACCTGCTCAGATGATCCCACAACATTACGTTTGTTAGTAATGTCATGAATAACAAATAATGCAAGAGTATCAGAGAATGGATTTCTCAAAAGTAAGAAATAGTTTTTAAGATTTATGAGTATCCATTATGGATATATCTCCTGTGCATATGTCAATTAAAAATATCAGTGTGCTGAGTTTTGGTTAGACTCCTTTTTCCTAGCTGCATTTTTATTTCAAAGGGTGGTAAAAATGTAGACCTACAAAATGTAATACCTGTCTCACAGTATACCTCATGAATCTCTCAGGGAATACATAACTGCTCTTCCTGCCAAGTGCCTGGTCACAGTGGTTTGGAAATCTCCTTATCCTGGTCAAGATCTCTGGCTCCCTCCACCACATCCCCATATACTTCTTGCTCTTTGTCCTGTCCATTACTGACATGTTTCATCCCACCCTGGCCGCACAGATACGTAACCTCACAACAGAGTCATCTCCTAGGTGTACTTTTGTATACAGGTGAATCTTTTATAATATTTGATTGTATAGATGATATGCTTATTATTAAGATAGATCTAACTGGTGTGTCTTACTTTCTTCATCACCAAGACGATATCCAACAACCACAGCTCACAGGAAGAGAGGTAAATTTGGGCTCAGGAGTATTAGAAGTTTCAGTCTATAATTACAGGCTTCAAGGCAGAAATAGCACAGTGGAAAAATCCTGGCGGAGGAAAGTTGCTCATATCTTGGTGGCTCAGAAGCAAAGAGAAAGCTGGAGCTGGGGAGGGAAATATGCCTTCCATGTTATCCCTGCAGTTATCTTCCACTTCAATCCCTCCTCCCAACATCTAAAAATATAGCACTGCCTTCCAAAAGCCCCATTCCTGAGTGCACAAGAGTTTTGTGAGGTCGTCATTGATCTAAATAATAACAACTAGTTTATGGTCCTTGCTCATCTTCCATGTAACCCAGTGATTATGAACTCTCACCACTGTATCTTCACATATTTGGTATCCTTTTCGCTTAAATCTTTGGACCCCCCTCAACTTTAAAATGTTATTGGCTTACAATTAACTCCATACAAGGATGTAGACATTTTCAATTTCATCTTTGAGCTTCTCAAGTCATTGATCTGACCTTTCTGACACTTTAGATCACAGATTTTACTCACATCATAGGTGTTTCCCATATAAGGATGACTTTATATCACTATAAAACTATTTCCTCCATTCTAAATATCCCATCCTCAGATGGGGAGTATAAAGTTTTCTCTACCTGTGGATCTGTATCAGTTGTTTGCTTATTTTGTGGAACAGACCTTAGAGTGTCTATTTTAAGATGCATCATCCTCCCCTATGAACTGTTTGTTAAGCCCATAATTTATATCATGCTCACCACTATTCTGAATCCATTCCTCTTCATTCAAATGAATAAAGGCATCAGAACGACACACAGAATAACAGTATAACTTCAGGACCTATGAATGTTAGAGGACTAGGAGAGCCATTGTCTTGCATCAGGAAAGAAAGTATGAATTAGGATTGTAATATGGGTAGATACTAAAATTCAAATTTTTCTGATGTGAGTTATGTGTATTTGATCAAACATATATTCCTGAAAATCTAACCTCCTTTGTGATGTTATTTTTGTCACGATATATTTGATTCCTTAATTTGTCTTACAGTAGAGTGATTGTTGCCATGGCAGGGTGAGGAAGGACTGGGAACTTTCAGTTTTGAAAGATAAAAACTTAAGGAAATAAACAATAATGATGATTGCCTAAAAGGTAAATGTAATTATTGCTTTGGAAATATGCAAGAAACAGTTCAAATTGTATTTCTTGTTATCTACATTTTACTACAACAAATTGTGGCTTGAAATGCATGGATCTAGGAACAAAAAGGAATACAAGTGAATACTACTTGTGAGCTCTTAATTGAGTAGCAGAACCCCAAACCCACTGTAGACATTCCCCTTCTCTGCAATTTCTTCCTCCACTGTTTTGAGGTAGTCATTTGGGATTGGTTAAAACGAACCAAATTCAGTAGTTAGAAATGCTACAAATTAAGTCTTTAAGGTCCTATGAGAGTAAATATCTAGGCCTTGTCTTTTACTCTTTAGCTCGGTGTTTCCAGGCAACTGGATTCTACCTATGTCTCTTCCTCCTCCATTTTTCTCGATCTGGAAGGTCCCATCTGACCCTATATTCCTATCAGTTCTTGGAAAGGGGGCATACCTCCAATTTTTACCATTCATGAAAGCAACATAGAAACCACTTTTCTTCATCATGTTCAGAAAAGAAGCAAAATCCTTTGAGCCTAGGGGAACTGATGGATGAAGAATGCATGATTAGAAACGTTTCCTATCATGAGAAAAACATGAAAGTTTGAGTAGAAAAATGGGAGGATGACCGTGTGCAAAGGTGTATGCATGAGTTCTGTGAATATTATATATTTGGTTCTAGTGAGGGTCCGAAGAATGTCATTCAAAATTTTACTTCACTTCTACACTGGTTCTGACTCCCTTTAACATTTCATGGATGACAGCAGAATGTGGATCACTGTGATCTCTTTCCTAACTAAGCATTACAAAGGTATAAGAAGATGATGATGATGAGGTGGACAGCAATTTTAACCATATCATTTTGAACCAATATTGAGTCACCAAAAATGCAATCATCTGAGATACACATTCCATGATATTTGTTTCATTTCACTGGATTAATGTTTACCAAATATAAAGTCCCATATTATTATTTTACAGCAAAGCAGGAATCACCACCTATTTATGGAACTACTTCCAGGTTGATTGCTTGGAAAAAGAGAAATCACACTGGCATGGTGTGATACTGGGATCAAAGCGCCCAGCGAGGTTGCCCCCACCCCTTCAGATAATGCCAGACATGTGATGGAACACTTGAATTTGATGTATGTACTTCATGGCTGGACTTAAAACCACATTTACAAGTGAACTGTTATGATAGAGACTACCCTGAGCAAGCTACACATTTATATATTGGATTGTCATATGAAAAGTCTGTGTCTGCCTGTTGGTCCATATTGTCTTGCCTGAAGAGCCAGCAATTGATGTGTGGGAAAAGGAAAACCTCCACACCACTGGTTACAGCAGAGGTCTCAATGATCCGTGACCTGTGATGTCTTGAATGAGAAGACAATAGTGCAGAAAAGGGTAGCATGACGTGTACAGAACACTCCTACAGAGGCGAACATGAATCCATGGGAAGAATCGAATTTCTCATTAATCATTGATCTGTTCTTGACTGAATATTTCATTCCCTTGTTGCAGGAACATGCTTTCATCAGTGCTCTCCACTTCCTTGTTCCCTGCACCATCCTTCATCCCTTCTAGAAGCTGCATGTTCGATAAATAGTGTGAGGCTCCAGGAGATGGCATCTTTGCCAGATAAGAGTTTTGGACATCCTTAGTCCCCCAGTTATACATTAAGATCTTTTCTTCTTTTTAATCCTGCTGCCATATCCTTGGTCAGGTGATTGGGGTCTTGATCAGTCTCCAGTACATTAAATATTGTGGGTAAGAGAAATTTTGTTGTCAATTAACTTTGAATATTTTTAGGTAAATGTTAAGAAAACTGTTATGGTTACATAAATCAGTGCTGATATGGAAATGCAGAAAACAGGCTATCCAGTTTTTTGTTTTTTGTTTTGTTTTTTTGGTACTGGGATCAAATTCAGGACCTTGTGCTTGAGAGGCAAGCAGTAGAAATGCTGAGCTAAATCCCTGTCCTTTCCAGTTCTTCATTATGGTTTTCTTTAAAGGACACATACACAGGTGATCAGAATCATACATAGACACAGAATTTTGTAAGTGATAGTTTACACATCTCTGAACTATAATGTCATAGATACCCAGTTTAAATATTGCTACTTTAATTTAGTCATTGGTATAAATTACAATTAAAAAGAGATAAAATGTTACACATAAATTAGAAATTCAGGATTTACTGATTTTTTAAGAATGGCTCCAGCCAAGATCCAGATCTTATAACGACTTAGGTATATGCTGGCTCTCAGCATAAGGATTGTTCTGGCCAAATTCACAAGTTTCTCTCTTACCATCCATTTTTTCATGGCTGGTTGCCTTGCCTATTCAGAAGCGATTCTATCTCTTTCAGACTGGTCTGGTGCCATGTCTGCCCTCACAAGAAAAGGTAAGTGCCCGAACTCAAAGCCCAAGGGATGGTGTCATAAGGGACATATTTCTCTCTGAGTCAGATCCATTGACATTGACTTGTCAATAACAACAACTTTTGAAATAAATTCAATAACCCAAGTAGTAGTCACCATTTGAAATTATACCTGTGTCTCAGAATCTAGAAATTTTGATTTTTGAATGTGCATGTGCCAAAGTTATGAATCATCTTATTCTAATACAGTATTTTTTAAATGCCTGGAAGTAGCACTAATCATGAGTGGGATGCAAATTTAGACTACAGTGAAATACTACCTCATATCTCTTGGGCTATTTTCCAAACAATAAATGATCACAAATGTTAGTGAGAATTCCTTAAAAAGAGAAGATTGAAAAATATTAAAGAAAGTAAATCTGTGTAGCTATTAGGGAGACATTGGGTTTCCTCAAGTAATTAAAAATAGAAATACCATAGAATCCTGCTATTCTTCTATTTCATCTGTATATAAATCATCTGAAATCAGTATGTCAAGGTCTATGTACATTTTCTTCAACACATATTCATTTTTCATGATAGTCACTGTATGATTAGAAACTAAGTACTGCTCAATGGATGAATGAACAGATGAATAAGTACTCAATGGAACACTAATAAGGCACAAAAAGAAGAATCCTGTCTTGTGAAGCAACACAAATGAGTTTGTATCACATTACGTTAAGAGAAACAAGCCAGGCTGAGAAAGACTAACACTACATAAATTCACATGTAAATTTTAAAGTATTCAAAACCATGAAAATCGAAATTAAAATGGTATCTATAGAAGGATGTGGATCAGGGGTTTAGGTACACATTGGTGAAAAGAAAGAAAATTGCTGATGGGAGGAATAACTTAAAGAGATCTATTGCATGGTATGCTGAAAATAGTTAATTACAATAAATAGTATACTTAATATGAAGAGAAACACAGAAGGAAGATGTGTTTATAAAATATATCTCTGATAAGATTCAAGTATCCAAAATACATAAAGAAATTCTAGAGGTCAGAAGCAAAATTACATTGTGTACTATCACAATGTGAGCAAGACTTCAGAAAACATTGCTACACAGAAGACACAGAAACTGTAGTGAAGCACTGGAGTAGATACATAATTATTCCTGAGGAAATGCAAGTCACAGTCACAATGAAGTACTACTGAAAACCAAATGAAATATACTTATACCCCAGCAGAGATTTTGAGACACCTTAGTAATTGAAAACCAGCACACTTCTTTGCTGCCTAACAATCATGTTAGGTACTCAGCAAAGCTTTGCTGGTGATCCTTGCTGTTCAGTGTGCATCCACAAGAAAAGACTATGGCTTCACTAAGTAATGTGATGTTACAGGGCCACTTTAGCACATACAGTTTGTCATTGACTAAAGCATCATTTTGTGGCTTATGACTGTACAGGAAGAAATAAGTCTGCATGCATAATCATCATAGTAGTATTTATAATAGCTAAAAGTAATAATAACTCCAAAATGTTCATCTGTGAATAAAGGCAGGTTGTTTTTTATACACAGTAGAATATTATTTAACCTTAAAAATGAAAGGGAAGAAGTTAGCATTACAAAAGAGAAACAAGCAAATGAGAGATGAAGTAAAAAAGGAGGGATCAAAAGAAGGAAAATAAATTCAGAGATGAAAGAAAAATCAAAGAAGAAGGAAAGATGATTAAAAATAAGGAAAAAAGAGAAGGCGCCTCATAGTCATGGTAGCTGAGAATTACCCTATGTATTATATGACAATGAAACCCATCTTTAAAGATAGGTGTGAGCTTTTCTTATTGAAAATCTAATTACTGCTTTTATACAAGGAATAATTGCAAATATAGGGATGTAAGCTCAGTATCAGGGTCCATAGATTATATCTTCCAAGCTTAGTCTCCCTACAGATATTATGTAAATGAGACAAAATATCTCAAACACTGCTTTCAGATGTAAATTCATAACTATAAAATAATAAGCACAATCCTGATGTGGTAAGTACTCTATCTTTCCTTTCATCAGTTAAGAACAAAACTATATCCATGTTATGGTGAGCACCATTAATATGCAAACAGTTATTTTAGAAAAAAACATAAATGCACTTGATATAAGTATTTCCATCATCTTAAAAATTTCAGAAATGGTGAAGAAATATTACTAAACTTTACACTTTATTCACCATGCATAGAGAGAGAAATACAAAGAAAAATACTGGTAAAACTGTTGATAGAAATTAAGTAAAAATATTCAAAACAAGTACAAGTGCTTTGGGAATAGAAAACAATAACATGTTATTTAGGGGAGACAAATGAGCCAGGATACTGTAATTCACAGCATTTTCCTTAGGGTCTGTAATATTCCCGTAGTGCTGAAGACACTAGTCCATGATGGACCAGAGGCTGCTCTGCTGAGGAGTCTTCCCAGGGCCCCCTTCACATCCTTGTTCCTCAGGCTGTAGATGAAGGGGTTCAGCATAGGGGTCACCACAGTGTACATCACAGAGGCAACTGAGCTTTCATGGGAAGAATGGGTCACAGCAGAGCTGAGGTAGACTGCAAGTCCTGTTCCATAGTACAGTGCGACCACACAGAGGTGAGACCCACAGGTAGAAAATGCTTTATATCTGCTTGCAGTAGAGGACATTCTCATTAAAGTAGAGACAATCTGAAAGTAAGTGTAGATAATCCCAGAAATAGGAAATAAACCCAGTAGGACAGTTAACACATTAAGAAAGATGCTATTGATTAGGGTATCAGATCTGGCCACATTGAGAACCTGAGGAAGTTCACAAAAGAAATGAGGGATTTCAGTGCCTATAGAGAAGGTGAGCCGCATCAGCAGGAGAATATGAGTCAGAACTACCCATGAGATGATGAACCAGGACATGAGAACCAGAGCCACAGAGTCGAGGGTTCATGATGAGTGTATATTTCAGGGGGTTGCAGATGGCTACAAAGCGGTCATAGGCCATCATGGTCAGTAGGAAATTGTCCATTCCTGCAAAAATTATTAAAAAGCATACCTGAGTGAGGCACTCTGTATAGGAAATGTCTTTGTTCTGTGCCTGGATGTTCACCAGCATCTTTGGGACTGTGGTGGAAATGAAGCCAATGTCCACAAAGGAGAGGTTACAGAGGAAGAAGTACATGGGGGTGTGGAGGCGAAAATCAGAGATGACAGTGAGGATGATGAGCAGGTTGCCGAGAACTGCAAGAAGGTAGATGGATAGAAAGAGTCCAAAGAGAATGGACTGAACTTCTGGATCCTCAGAGAGGCCCTGCAGGAGGAAATGTGATCGTGCTGTGTGATTTGCTGCTTGCATGTTGCTGCTTTATCTTCGGGAGAGGAAGAAATAGCGGTGTACAATGAACAGCCAATGACCTCTCCACAGCATCATCTCTCCTTGGCTGTCATTCACTCAGTGTTGTATCAGTCGATGAGAGTGGTTCCTTCAGCAAAGGGTAGCTCATTTCCTTTTTAAGTGTGTATAATAATTCACACTTTCTTTAATGCATGAGACATTTATGCATTTTTAAATTATGGAATCACTTTTTTCAATTTCCCCATTTAAAATCATGGAAATGATTAATTTTTGTTTGATATGAGTTTTATAAAATGATTTAAACTTTCATTTTTTCTTTGACAATCTCTGTACTTCTTTATTGTACTATCTTTACAATAGTGATTTAACAGTGCATTTTATACATTTAGTTTGTGATTTGACAATTCAGTTTTTTCAGATCTATATACTTTTTTCTAAAAATGTGGTTACTACTGATATACTGATACACTGATACAGTGTAAAAGTTAAAAACAGGCTATCTTTCATTCTCAGGGAATCTCATTAAATGACAGTAATCTTTATTACTATTCTTATTCACATTTTACTTTTATATCATATTATTTTGGATATTTACTTCTTTCAAAGACTTTCTTACATAGAATCTTTGTCATTCAACATAAAATCCTTGTTCCCTTGAAAAAGAATTATAATATCTAATCATTAAATATACAACATCTCTTCATTTTCACTATATGGAAAAATTACAGCAAAATTAAATAAAATGATGATTTTGTTTTCTAGTCTTTGCTGTGTTACAGTGAGCATCTCACACATAAGAATTGTGCTCTTAGCATCTCAGTAAATATGTCTTAATATCTCTCATTCAGCAATATCTCATTAAACAGTGGCAGTCACCAATGGAGGGATTTCATGTGATTATATGTACAACTGGTTTGCTACCTCTTTTGGCCTACAATACAACACTTATAAATTCTGAATATGTCTATGGATTCTTCTCTCCAAGAATGCCTCCCAGGTGAGTTCTTCTCAGTATGGGAAAAAGCATGAGTACTACATAGACAAAAGGAGGAAATGAAAGCAACCACCATTAAAATCAAATAATAGTTCTATGGGATCTACATTTTTTATTTTCCAGACTGTAAATGTACTCTTAAAATCAGCAAAGTCAATGGCCAAAATATGCATTGATTAAAATTAAAATATTCAAAAATGATATGGATGGAATTATTGTATATACTTTAAAATAAAAATGCATATTTTAAACATTGTTATATTGTTCATGACAAAAACATTAGTATAAGGAATGTCTAGTGACTTTTTAATTAATAAAAGAAAACAATATTGTGTGGAGCAGATTAATCTGAGAATGTGGGTAGGTGAATCTTCTCTAAAGTAGGAAGTGTTGGGCTGACAATCTTAAGAGATGAGGAAGGAAGAAACTTCAGACAGAGAGGACAGAGTATGTGGCTCTCCTGTCACACACCAAGCTTGTGGTTGTCACAGCTGCTGCTCAACATCTGTCTTGTGAGAGGTACCTGTAACCATGTAGGCTCTGAGCAAGCTTGATGTATATTAAACATCAGGATCAAAGTGTCTATTATCATTTTAAAAATGAAACTTTCCAGCCTATCCCAAGACAGTACAGACACAAAACTAAGTAATCACTTAATGTTTTCCCAAACATGTAAGGAATTGGTAATGTGGCAAAGGGTAATTGAATTGGTTATAAAATGCCATAAATAACGTTTTGGGTAGACACTATTGTGGACACAAAGACTAAATCATAACTAAAATAATATGGAAAAACAAGGGCTATCAGAAAAGGGAATCTACCTGTGAAAATAGGTGAATAATATAATAGACAAACATCACTGAAACTGAAACAAGGCAGATAATACCTCATATGTAATAGATTTTCAGCATATAGCTAATAAGAAATAACTGTGTTTTTAAAAATGGATGCACCTTGAGCACCTAATATTAGGCGAAATAAATCAAAGTCACAAGTTTAAATATCACATGATTTATCTTCTATGAGAGACTTGATGTATACACAAATTAAACAGCAAAGTAAAAATAGATCACAGAATTCAAGGAGAAAGACCTTTTGCAAAGAGAAAGTATCCAAGAGTTAGAGGAAAGGTGAAGGGAGAGGAGAAGGGGATAAAAAAGAACTAGGATGGTATATGCACCTGTGCCAGTGGTGACTGTAAACCTTATGCATTGCTAATAAGTGCTGATAAAAAATTAAAATTTAAAAATACAAAGAAAATAATCTGATCAGAGACTTCAACGTATGAGAAAAAGAGGTGTAGTGTTGAGGATCCTTAAAAAAATAACATATTCAGCAGACTTTCTAGTTTCTGAAGCCAAAGAAGAGGAAAGGAAGTAACTGGTAGAGTCAGGTCTCAATGAAACCAATGTTGTTGCTTCAGAATGTATATGTTTCATCTCCATAGACAAAATATGCGGATTTCACATTATTATTGTTCCAGAGGGGAAGCCCAGTACCTACCTTGTCTTCCACCCGCTCCTTCTTCTTCCACCTGTCCTCGCTAGAACACATTCACCTCTCCTGCGTCTGTCACTGCAGCTTTCCATGCTACAAGCTCTGTCCCTAGGAACCCACTTACCTTTTCACAGAGGGTGACCCCAGAGATAAAGGTGAATGGCTGCAGGTATGTGTTTATACTTTCCAGATTCTAAAGATTTGAATCTCAAAGCTCCTAGTTAAATAAATTGTTGTATGATATGTTCAGTCTCCAAAGAAATCAGTTCCCTTGGTGGATGAAAGGAGAGGAAATTTTTCCGTTCAAGTTATATGCATTGAGGTAACAGGTAATGAGATCATCTTATTTCCTCCAGGAGAAATTTATTTTATCTTTAACTGATTTAAAAGTCACAAGTTTTGCACCAAACAATATGTAATTTCTTCATGGAAATATTTCCAGAACATTCTCACCTGGTGTGCCTACTGAAAACAACGTTTGGAAACTTTATGGATTGTTGCCCACAGTGATACAAAGTATTAGAAGTCTTTTCCTATAAAATTTTTTCTCAATTTTTTTAGTTCATCTTTTAGGTGGACAAATGAAATCACATTCATTTCTCATATACAGCATGGTTATGAGGGATGTAATAAATTGTGAAATCAAAGTCTACAAAACTGTTTCCATTACTTCATAACTCTATCATTTTAATAAAGAGAACACATAACTTCTATTCAGAATTTTCTAGAATATAATATCATCAATTGTATAAAACATGATTCAAAATTTAATTTTACTTGCTATTGTCAGTATATGTTTTACTTATTTTATCAGTAAATATTTCACAAACATTATATTTACATTTCTAACAGGGAATTGGTACATATACATACATAATCATGATCATTGTTATTTTTCCCTCTTATATCTGCCTTCCCTTTTTCCTACTTCTTCATGTCTTCTGATATCTATGGAACCCACATTCTTGTTTCTTTTACTTCTCATTGAGTTTATTGCTACTTTTTAGGTATACAGTACAGTTACACTCATCAATGGGATCTTGTACCTTTCTTTACATGATGGGTCTTGGTTTTCATTTTTCCCACATTCTCTACTCTTGCCTCACCCCCCTTCCTATTTACAAAATATTTATTTCCATTTTTTTCATTTTCTCAGATTTTTTTCTTTTCTCTTATTTCCTTTTCCCTACCCTTCCCACACCCCCTACACCTTTAGCCCTTTTCTTCCTATTTCACCTTGGCAATTATACCATTAGGATCTTATTTATAAGTACAGTTTTTCACACCAGAGAAACTATTTTATATTTACATATGTGTGACTTATTTATTTCACTTAAGAGTATGACCTCAATATGGCTCAATTTGCTTATGAATGACTCTAATTTATCATTCTTCACGGCTTAGTAGTACTCCATTTTATAGAAAAAACACATCTCCTTTATCCAGTCTCCAAATGATGGATAATTGGTCTGTTTCCGTGTTTTAGTCATTACAAACAGTGCTACCATAAACGTGGGTGTGCATATATCACTGTGGTATGATTCTTTTAATTCTTTTGGAAAGATACCCAGAAGAGGTATGGCTGGGTCAAATGGAACCTCTAATCCTAGTTCTTTGAGGTATCTCCATATTGATGTCCATAGTAGTTGCAACAACGCAGTATCGTTTTTGACCATAGCCAACCAATGATTCCAAACTAAGTGGCATCAGATGAATAGATACATGTGTGTTATATATACTCAGTAGAATACTAATAAGGCATAGAAAAAAAGAAATCCTGTCATATGGAAGAATGTGGACTAGTGTGTCTAACATTCCGTTGAGAGAAGTGATCCAGGCAAGGAAATATTATCAATGCATGAATTCACATGTGGAATGTGAAATAGTCAAACCCATGCAAACAGAGGGTAAAATGGTCACTATCAGAGGTGCTAGATTAGGGGTTTAGGTAACTTTTGGTCAAAGTACACAAAATATCAGTTAGGAAAAGCTACATGAAGAATCTCTCATAAATCATGATGAATACAGTTAATATAGCAAATTAGGTATTTAAAATAAATATGAGAACAACACACATAGGAAAGATAGCTGTAAGGCATATAGATCATAAGGAAAAGTACATAGAACATACAAAAAAGTCTTACAGGTCAGAAGCCAAATATTAGAACACACTGTGCAAGATAAGCAAAGACTTGAAAATGCTTTCTACTGCTGAGGATTTAGATCAGTGGTTCTGCCACTTGTCTTACAAGTTCAAGGCCCAGAGTTCATTCCCAAGCATCCCCAAAATATAAATAAATAAATTATAAATAAATAAATAAAAGAAAATGCTTTCTACTAAGAAGTAATAAAAGAAACACTGAAAAGTATGCTTAGCTAGTGATGAGGAAATATGCCAAATAAAATTACAAAGAATAGTAATTCAAACCCAATAAAATCACCTCATGCTGACCAAGTAGTTTGACTGCAGATATTTTAATGAATAAATCCTCCATATTCATTCAGTGCATAATAACCAGATTAGGTACTGAGAAAAGATTTGCTGGTGATTTTGTCATTGAGTGTGCATCTCTTGAATATGACTTCACTAAGTAAAATGATTAGTATTAGCAAATGTTACAAAATGAATGTGTCCAAATGTGAGAAGAAAAAGATGGAGAAGGAAATAATGTAGAGACAACAGAAGGAAAAAAAGGACCAGAAGCTGCTCTGCTGAGAAGTCATCTCAGGGCCCCATTCATATCCTTGGTCCTCATGCTGTAGACAAAAGGATTCAGCATGGGTACAACAGGGTACAACACAAAGGTAATCATACTTCGATGGGAAGAATGGGAAACAGCAGAACTGAGGAACTACTCAAGTACTCTTCCATAGAAGAAGAAGACTACACACAGATGAGAGTCCCAGGCAGAAATGGTTTTCACTTGCTCACAATAAAGGGAAGTCTAAATAAAGAAGGAGATTTCTGAGAGTAAGAAAAAAGGATTCCAGAGACAGGAAACACACACACAGTTGTCACATACAGAAAGATGTATTGATGAGGGAATCAGATCTGGCCATCTTGATAACTTGAGTCAGTTCACAAAAGAAATGAGGGGTTTCAGTGCTTGTAGAGAGAGTAAATTGTATCAAGAGGAGAATACAAATCAGATCCACCCATAAAATGATGAACCAGGACATTGGAACCAGGAGGCCACAGAGCTGAGGGTTCATGATGTGTGTGTATTTCAGGGGGTGACAGATAGTCATACAATGGTCATAGGGCACTATGGTCAGTGGGAACTTTTCATTCCACCAAAAATTATTAAAAAAACACACCTTGTTAGGGCACGAGAGCACGAACGGATGAAGCACTGACCCCAAGTGCCAGAATGCTGGTTCTCACTGGGGCACAGGTGTCCCAAAGGCGATGTGCTGAAACCAAGTCCCTCGACCTGCAAACAATCCCCTAATCTCTTTATTCCTGTTTCCAATTTACACTCTTTTTTAGTCATAAACAGATGCTGTTTTATCTAGATGTTATGTCCTTAGTTTGAACAGTGTGTATCTGCTTGTAGATTCTTGTGACTGCTCTTTATTTTACTTATGCCTCCTTGTGACTGCTGTTAATCATCAAACTGCTGTGATCATGCTTTTTGTGTGTGGCCTTGAAACTACTATAAAAGACCCTGGGTGAAAAATAAACTCTGCCATTAGCCATCAGCTTTTAGTAATTCATTGTGTCTGCAGTCGTTTCCCAGAGTCCCCTCCTCTAGAATGAGACCTCAACAAAACCTGAGTGAGGCATTCTATATGAGATGACTTTTTTCTGTGCCTGGATATTTGCCAGCATCTTTGGGACCATGGTGGAGATGAAGCCAATGTCAACAAAGAAGAAGTTGTAGATGAAAAAATACATAGGGGTGTGGAGGTGGGAGCCAGAGCTGAGAGCCAAGATGATGAGGAGGTTACTAAGCACTGTGGCCAGAGACATGGACAGAAAGAGTACAAAGAGAACAAACTGAACTTCAGGATCCTCTGAGAGGCCAAGCAGTAGAAATTATCATAGTCCTCTGAGGTTTTCTGTATGCACACCCCTGTTTTATCTTTAGGAGAAAGAAGAAACAGCAGTGTTCAATGGACAATCACCTGGCCCTTCACGTAGTTCCCAACTCACAATGTCATCTATCTATGGAAACCTTTCATTGACTATTGTGTTAGTGGATACAGTGGTTCATTCAGTCAGATGGAAGCTCATTTCCTTTTCAAATGTGAAGTACTATTCACCTTTATTTTAATGTATCAGAAATTTTCTCTTTCTTTGTATTATTTACTCACTTATTTGAATATTCATATTTTAGTCATAGACATTATTAAAATTTTATTTTATAACAGTTTTATAAAATTGTTGAAAACCTTTCATCTATTTTATTTGATAATCTCTATACTACTTTGTTTTACTACTGTACTTCTATGATAACAATTCGTGATTCTTACATACATCTCTAGTCTATGATTTGTCATTTTATTGTGTTAATTCTCAGTGCTATGTTTTCTTTCTAAAAATATGGTTACTACTGTTAACACTGCAAAACTTTACAGCATGCCACCATTCTCACTAGGAGTCACCATAAATGACAACTATTACTATAGCTATTCTCAAGCTTATTTTCTTTTTATATTGTATTTTTTGGATTTATAACTCCTGTAAAGTATTTTATAGAGATGTAATTTGTTTTTTTCTTTCTTCCTATTTCACATTATCAATTACTATAAGTGAAATAAATATAATGCACATATGTAAATACTGACTAGTTTCTCTGGTTTGAAAAACTAAAAATGTAAATAAGGGATATGGGGAAAAATGAGGACCAAGATCTGGCATGTAAAGGTACAAGATGCCAATGATAACTGTAACTGTAGTGTATACTTTAAAAGTATCAATGAACTCAATGATAAATAAATTATAATTGATATCGTGTAGTAGGAAGAAAAGGTCTAAAGGAGTATGGGAAGTGGGAGTGATAGGGGAAAGGTGAAAGTGAAAATAAAAAAATTGAAAAGCAAATAAAATGGAAACAATATCTTTGTAAATAGGGAAGAGTGGAGAGGTGGAAGGAAGTGCAGGGTATGGGAAAAGAGTATGAACCAAAATACATCATGCAAAGTTTTAAGATCTCAATGATGAATGTAACTGTATTGTATACTAAAATGGATCAATAAATTTAATTGATAAAAAAAAGAAAGAACCAAACAGAAAAATATGGTGGAGTAGGTTAGTCTGAAAAGGTGGGTAGATGTATCTTCTCTAAAGTAGGAAGATTTGAGCTGTCAATCATAAGAGATGAGTAAGAAAATAATACTTTCAACTGAGAGAACAGAGTGTGTTGCTTCCCTATTAGTTGCCGACCTTGAGGTTGTGACAACAACTGATCAACTTCTATCTTGTGAGGGGTTAACAAGGTGCCTGTCACAGTGTGTGTTCTAAAGAAGTACATATGTTTGATGTGCACTACACAACCAGACCAAAATTTCTACTTTCACACTGCAAATTTAAATCCAGTTTAAATTTCTCCTTTAAAATGAAACCCTGCAACTTATGACAAACCTTAGTATGGAAATATAACTAAGTAACAAAGGTTGAAAAAAGATATCCATAGCTAAGGTAGAAGATGTTATTATAATTAATCACAAAAGTGGGTCAATGAATAAAAACCCTAATCAGGATCACAACCCGAAGCTCTGTTTGAGAAAGTTTTACATTTACCTGATTAACATCACTTGAGGACTATACACAAATAATGAAAAGAAAGACAACTTTCTAACTCACAGAGTGCTTATGCTCAAACCGTAGCCCACAGAAAATTTTCAATTTGCTTGTAGAATATTTGCATGAAGTTCATGAAAATGAAAGATAACATCTCAAACATTACTCATTCAATATTTTACTGAACATGTAAAGAGAGAGGTAGTATGACAAAATACAATTAAATTGATTATAAAATATAACAAACGACAATGGCTTTGGCAGATTCTGTTGTAGACACTAAGATAAGATTACAAATACACAGGAAAATAAGGACTATCAAAAAGTGGGATTTGCCTATGAAAATGGGTAATGAATACAATAGACAAACACCACTGAAATTGGAACAAGGTAGACAAGACCTCATATATAATAATTTTTCAGCATGTAGTTAATAATTAACTGGATGCAGGAAGATGGATAGATGTTGAGACCATAATGTTAGGTGAAATGAATCAGACACATGAACTCTTATCATAATTTCTCTTATATGAGAAAAAAAGTAAAAATATGTGACAGACAGATGAAATATAAATAAGGATAGGTAAAAAGAAACTGGGAGCCGGGTGTGGTGGTGCACGCCTGTAATCGCAGCACTCAGGAGGCTGAGGCAGGAGGATCGCTGCGGGTTCAAGACCAGCCTGGGCTACACAGTGAGTTCCAGAGTAATCTGAACCACATAGTGGGACCCTATCTCAACAAACAAACAAAAAACAAAAAAGGAAACTAGGAGTTATACCTTTGACAAAAATGGAAAGTGACTAATAGATGGAGGGAAGGGAGAGGAGAAGAGAATTAAAAAATATTAGGATGTGTTCTGTGTACCAACTCTGAACAGTGATTGTAATCATTATTTACTGCAATCATGTACTAATAGAAATTAAAATTTGAAGGAAAAAGAAACTTGATAGGAGACTACAACTTATATGAAAGAGCAGTAAAAAGTTCAAATGCCTGAAAAAAGGAAGTAGAACAACTGGGAAAACCAGGCCTCAATGGAAATAAAAGTTGCTTCAAATTTTTCAGATAGTTTTGTATATCTTGAGGTAGCATTCATTTCCTTTACAGAAACTTATTTTCTCTTTAGTTTGATTGCAAAGTTACAAGGTTTGCTGTAAGCAATATGCATTTCTTCATGAAAACAACTCTAAAGATTCTCCCTGAGCAACAACTACTTTGACCAACCTTCAGAAAATTTATAGATCATTTGTTGCGCACAATGATACAGACTATCAGAAGTCTTTTCTCATTCATTTTTTGCCAAATTTTAGTTTCTGATTTTATTCTTTAGACTGTCTGATAAAATGCCATGCATTTCTTATGTAGAATGCAGTATTAAGAATATAATACCTTATGAAATCACTAAGTCTACAATATTATGTGCGTTACCTCAAAATAGTTATCGTTTTTGTAGGGAGAACAGTTAACATCCATTTAGAACTTTAAAATAATATAATATGTTATCATTACTTGCAGTTAACAAGTTTTGTAATTTATCTAATTTTTTCTTGCACTTATTTGTATGTATTTGCAGTATGTAATAATTATTTTCATAATTGGAAATTGGTACACAGACATACAACGTCTTGCTCATTTTTACTCTGCTGTCTCATCAGTCCCCTTCCCCCACTTCCTCACAAACTGCATAATCTCCATGGAATTCATTCCCCTGTTTCTTAACTTGTGTCTATCATTTTGTTTTTTAAACAATTTATATTTTGGCGCTCTCAGACTAGTGAAGACGGATGATATTAACCTTGCGTTGCTGACTTATTTCCATTTATTACTATTGTGATCTCAAGATACAACCATTTTCCTCCACATGATTGTAGTATATCTTTCTAATCTGCTGAGTGGAATAGCAGTATGTAACCACATTCTTTTTATCCATTCACTGGCTGATAGACACATAGATTGCTTTAAAGGTTTAGCCAGTATGGGCTGTGCAGCTACAAACTCGGTTATGCATTATATTACTGTAATATGAGATCTGTAATTCTTTTAGGAGGACACCCACAAGAGGTGCATCTGGGTCAAATGGAATTTGTTTTATTTGTTTGAGGAATAATCTTTCTGATTTCCTTAATATATGTAATACTTACATTCCCATTAACATAGGAGGGTTTCTTTTTTGCTCAAACTCGCCAGCATTTCTTAATCTTTGCATTCTTGGCAGTACCCTTTATTTTATTATATTTTCCATTGTTTTTATTTACACATATTTGAGGCACACAGTGTTTACATTCCTTGTGTGGATTTGTACATCTACATAAAACCACCTAATTCCTTTTTCATCCTCTTTCCCTCCTATCCCTTCTCCCTCCATTGTTTGTTTGTTTTATAAAGACCGGTCTGCTATTTATACCCACTACTTATTATTATATAATTTATAATTATATATGTATATATAATTTTAAGGACATAATTCAATTATATATATATATATATATATATATATATATATATATGCTCTTTCCACAAAGATATACATACTAATTATGCAGTTACATACTAATTAAAATAAACTGAAAGAAAATAATTTAAAAGATTTCACCATACACAAATGAAAAACATTTGAAGAGAAAATATGTTTAATCATTTTTAAACATTGCAAAATATATAATGGTAACAATACAATAATAGTACCCATTAAAATGTATACTTTTTATTTTTCTATGTTTCAACTGTAGATAAATTTAAAAATTAAAATGAAATACAAATGAGAAAATTGAAACCAAATCAGAAAGAAAAGTGTAAACCTTGCAACTAATACTATCGATATGCAATAAGTGAATAAAAAAAAGAGTAAAAAAAGAAAGAGATTGACCTATATATGATAAGACTGAGGTAGATACCTCCAGCTGGCCATGCCCTCAGAGGTTAAATGAAACTGAGTGTTGCCTATATAGGGAAGGCAGGCTCTGAAGTCCTTCCATGCCTTCAATCCCTTCACTCACTGGCAAGCAAAACAATCTAAATCATAACAGGGGAGCTGCCCCAGTGAGATGCACCAGAAGTCTGCTAAGAGGGAGGAGATAAAAGCATTCTGTGGACTCAGTGATGCTTTCTGGAGGGCTAAAAGCTTCTCCATGGGCCAAGGATATAGGTCAGAGGCATAGTGCCTGTCTAGCAAGCATGAGGTCCTGAGTTAGATTCCTGATTAAAAAAAAAATTAAAGAAAAACTTCCCCATTTCTTTTTTTAATTCATTAATTTTATTGGTACATTTTATGTATACGTTATGTTGACATTCATTATTGGGAATTTACATAATATATCTTCATTCCTTTTTTCCCCATTCCTTGTCCCTTTTGTGAACCTCTCAACCCCTCGCTATTTACAAAGGCTTTGTTTCCATCTTTTCCTTTTCTCGTATTTATTCGTTTCCCTTCTTTCATTTCACCTTCCCCTTTGCACCTTTTCTTATTTCACATTACTTCTTTATACATTTTGATCATTATTTACACTTTCAGGCTTGCGGGATTTACATATGTGTGTCCCATCTATTTTACTTAAGAATACGGCCTTGATGTGCATCCATTTAACAATAGATGTTTCTAGTTTCTCATTCTTTATGGCTACTGAACTATATTCTATGAAAAAAAGAATTTATCCAGTCTCCAGTTGATGGGCAATTGGGCTGTTTCTTAGTTTTAGCTATTACAAACTGTGCTGGTATCATCATAGATGAGTATATATCACTGTGATATGATTCTTTTAATTCTTTTGGAAAGACACCCAGCAGGGAAATATCTGGGTCAAATGGGACCTAGTCCTAGTTCTTTGAGGTATCTCCACATTGATTTCCATAGTGGTTACACAAGTGTACGCTCACAGCAACACTGAAAGGGCTCCGTTTTTAGCAAGCCTGAAAGCATTTGTTTTTGGCTGATTTCTTGTTAACAGCCATTCTTTCTGTAATGAGGTGGAATCTCAGTATTGTTTTTATTTGCATCTCTTGAATGACCAGTGATGCTGAACATTCTTTCTTATGTTTATTTGCTATGTGTACATCTTTGAGAAATGTCTGTTCATTTCAGATACCTATTTTGGATTGGAACTTTAAATTTAGGAAGTCTTATTTTTTAAAGTTCTTTATGTATTCGAGATAGTATGCCTTTGTCTGAGGAATAGTTGATAAATTTTTTTTTCCACACTGTGGCTTGTCTCTTAGTTCTGTTGGTAGTTTCTTTCTCTGTGCAAAAGGTTTTTAATAACATAAGACCCCTCTTGTTGCTGAACATTAGAGGGAAAAGAACATTGGTTGAATTCAGACTGCAGTATAAATAGAATTTAGAGGTAGGATCAGGACACACCCACACAAACACATCATGAGAAAGATCAGACTGCAGCATAAAGTATACAAAAATTGTATTAATAAAATAATAGCAATTTAAAAAATTCCATTAATTGAGACATATAGAACATGAGATTGCCATGATCAGAACTTTTCCATGTCACATCATAGCTACAATCTCAGATGTCCACTACAAGGACAATATTATAAAACTTGTTAGAAAAAAAGTTTTAAATAACTTATTAAGGCAAGCCTATCAGAATTACAACAGATTACTCCATGCAGACCTTGAAGGACACGAGATATTCGAGTCAAGTTTTTTAAAATTCTGAATGAAAACAACTTTTAATACAGATTAATATATCCTACAAAACTGCATTTAAAATTGATGAAAAAATAAGATTTTTCATGACAAAGATTAAGAAATTCATGACTATCAAATCAATATTGTACAAAGAACTAAAAAAAAAGTAGAGACAATAAGGCCATCAATATCAAACAGTCCAAAGGAAAGAATATTACTAGAAGGGAAGGAATTAAGAAAAAGGGAAGAGAATGAAGGAATAAGCAACCCAAAAATAATGCACTTTCAAGATTCAGTCATTATATTTCAGCAATAACTCTTAATGTTGATGGTTTGAACTCCACAGTCAAGAGACATAGATTGGCAGATTGGACCAAGAAAACAAAATCCAAGTGTGTTCTGTATACAAAAGTCACACTTTATTCGTAAAATAAATGTAATAAAAATCAAGGTGGAAAATGATGCAGGAGTCCAAATGCAAGCAGAAGCAGCTATCCAAATTTTAGACAAAGAATTAAAGAATCATACCACAGTGATATATGCTCACCCATGTTTATAATAGCAGTTTGTAATAGCTAAAACATGGAAATGGCCCATTGCCCGTCAACTGGAGACTGGATAGAGATGTATTTTATAGATGCAAAAATCCTTAATAAGATACTGGTAAACAGAATACAGAGGGTCATCAAGAAAATCATAAACCCTGACCAAGTCAGATTAATTCCAGAGATGCAAGATAGTTCAACATATGTAAATCAATAAATGTAATACACCATATTAACAGAGTCAAGGACAAAAATCATACTATCAACTCAATTGATACAGAAAAAGCATTTGAAAAAATTCAATACTCATTCATGATAAAACCCTGCAAAATTTGGAATAGATGGTCTATATCTCAACTTAATAAAAGTTATCTATGAAAAACCAACAGCTAACTTCATAATAAAATGACCTAAAACTGAAAACCATGTTAAAATCAGGAACAAGACAATGATGCCCACTATCACCACTCCTCTTCGATATAGTTCTGGAAATATTAGCCATAGCAATTAGACAAGAGAAAGAAATTAATGCAATAAATATAGGAAAGGAAGAAGTTAAACTGTCATTATTTGCTGAGGATATGATACTCTACATTGAAGACCCAAAAAAACTCCACCAAAAGACTTCTCAACTTAATTTACACTTTCAGAAGAGTAGTTGGATATAAAGTCAACACTCAAGAATCAATAGCCTTCATGTACACAAATAACAGACTCACTGAGAGAGAAATTGGGGAAACAATTCCTTTCATAATAGCATCCCAAAAAATGAAGTATCTAGGAATAAACCTAACAAAAGAAGCAAAAGACCTCTACACTGAAAACTACACCACCCTGAAAAAAGAGATAAAAGAGGATATAAGAAAATGGAAAGATATCCCCTGCTCCTGGGTAGGAAGAATCAACATAGTGAAAATGGCCATACTGCCAAAACTGCTATATACATTCAATGCAATGCCAATTGAAATTCCAACACTATATTTCACAGAACTAGAAAAAAGAATCCAAAAATTCATTTGGAACCAGAAGAGACCTAAAATAGAAAAAGCTACCCTAGGCAACAGAGACATGGTGGCAGGTATAACAGCTCCCAATTTGAAACTATACTATAAAGCCACTATGATAAAAACAGTATGGTACTGGCAAAGAAACAGACCTGAGGATCAGTGGAACAGACTGGAAGACACAAAAACAACTCCAGATGAGCTCAGCTACCTCATCTTTGACAAAGGAGCCAACCTTTTCCTCACTTGAGGAAAGACAGCCTCTTTAATAAATGATATTAGAAAAAACTGGATTTCAACCTGTCAAAGATTAAAACTATTACCTTATCTTTCACCATGCAATAAACTAAAATCCAAGTGAATTAAAAGTCTAAATATTGAAACAGAAACACTAAACTTGCTGGAACACAAGTTAGGCAGAACTCTTGAAGACATTGGCATAGAAAAAGACTTTATGAACAAATCCTCAGTAGCATGGGAACTAGCAGAAACAGTCAACAACTGGGATTTAATCTTATTAAAAAGCTCTGCAATGCAAAAGAACCAATTACAGAACTGAGAGACAACCTACAATGTGGGAAACATTTTTACTCCTCAGACAAAGATCTATTAGGTAGAATATATAAAGAACTGAAAAAAATCTGCTCCCCCAATATAAAGACCGTATTCAAATTGGGTATCTGAAATGAACAGATACTTCTGACAAAAAAGTAAAAGCAGCAAATAAATACATGAAAAAATGTTCCACCTCACTGGTTATTTAATAGGTGCGGATGAAAACAACACTGAGATTCTACCTCATCATAGAAAGAATGGCTGCTATCAAGAAATCCACCAATAAGAAATATTGGTAGGGTTGTGGAGATAAAGGAACCCTTCTCCATTGTTGGTGAGAGTGCAAATCAGTGTAACTACTATGGAAATCATTATGGAATACCTCAAAGAGCTAGGATTAGAGGTTCCATTTGACCTAGCCCTCCTCTGCTAGCTATCCTTCCATAAGAATTAAAAGAATCAAACTACAGTGATATATGCGCACCCATATTTATAGCAGCACAGTTTGTAATAGCTAAAACTTGGAAAAAGTCTAATTGCTCATCAGTTGAGGACTGGATAGGGAAGATGTGTTTTTTTCTATATAATATAGCTCACAAAAAATAAGAAATTAGAGTCACTCATAGGAAAATGGATGCATATTGAGGTCATACTCTTCAGTAAAATGAATAAGTTACACAGGTGTAAATGTTGAATAGATTCTCTGGTGTGAAAAACTATAATTTTAAATAAGATCCTAATGGTATAATTAACAATGTGAAATAGGAAGAAAATGGCTAAAGGTGTAGGGTAAGTGGGAAAGGTAGGGGAAAGGAAATAAGGGAAAAGAAAATAATTTGAGAAAATTAAAAAATGGAAACAATGTTTTTGTAAAAATGGAAGGGAAGAGTGGGTGAAGGCAGGGCAAGGGTATGTGGAAAAATGAAAGCCAAGACCTGTCCTGTAAAGGTAGAAGATCCCAATGATGAATGTAACTGTACTAGCTACCTAAAAGTACCAATAAAGTCAATGAGAAAAAAAAGATGTGTATTTTTAATAAAATGGAGTACTACTTAGCCATAAAGAATGAGGAAATAGAGATATTTATAGCTATATGGATGTACATTGAGGACTTATTCTTAAGTGAAAGTAATAGGACACAGATGTATAAGTATCATATCATTTCTAAGGTGTGACTAAAAGTGTAAATAAAGATGAAAATGTGTAATTAATATTTTAATAAGAAAATGTCTAAAGATATTGGGCAAATGAAGAGGTAGGGGAATGGTAAAATGAGAAGAGATAAAATAAGAGAAAGGAAAAAAGATGGAGACAAAATCTGTGTTTATAGGGAAGGGTGGTAGGCAAAAATGTGGCTAGGGGAATGGGGAAAAAATAAGAACCAATATATGTCATGTAAAGTTAGAAGATCCCAAAGATAAATGTAACTGTACTCTATACCTAAAATGTACCAGTAAACTCAATTTGGAACAAAAATTCTATTCATCTCAAGGAAGACAGGTAATCAGGGTATGGGATTTTATTTTGATTCCCTAGAACCTATATCTGCTTGGCATGGAGAGGGCTACAACATCTGTTAAACACGTCTTGGATCTTTCCTTCTGTCACAGAAATAGAAGGTAAGCAGTGTGGCTTCCACACAGAGGTGTTTTTGTTTGTTTGTTTTGTTTTGTGTTTCTCTGTTTGCATGGTAATTCCTTCCAGTCATGTCCCATAGAACTAGACAAAAGATAAAACAGTCCTCTTGCACTGAATTTGAGAAATGCAAATTAATACAATAGCAAGATTCCATCTCACCTGAGAAAGAATAGCTATCATCAAGAAATCAGTTGGAGTGGGGGATTTAGCTCATTAACACCCATGCCTGCCTCACAAGCACAAGGTCCTGAGTTCAATCTCTGGTACAAACATAAAAGAAAGAAATCAGTCAATAAAAAATGTTGTCATGGCTATGAGGATGAAAAACACTTTTCCATCATTGGTGGGTGTGTGAACTGATACAACCACTATATAAATCAGTATGGATATTTCTCAGAACACTAAAAGAGAAATTCCATTTGGCCCAGCAATTCCCTTTTAGGTATCTTCCCAAAAGGATTGAAAACACCATAACACACTCATGTATATATACCCATGTTTATAGCAGCATAATTCATAATAGATAAATCTTGAAAACAGCATATTGCCCCATCAATGAATGAATGGATTAAGAAAATCTGGTATTCATATACAGTGGATTACTACTCTGTCATAAAGAAACATAAACTCGAGGCATTCATAGGAAATGGGTGCACCTTGAGACCATACTGTTAAGTGAAGGAAATCAGATACATAAGCTTGAGCATCACAGGGTTTCCTTTATATGAAAAGCTAATAGGAAAAAAGAGAGAAGAGAAAAAAAAGTTACTGTATTCTAAGTATGTTCCTGCTGTTGGTTTGTAATTTCAGTAAAATATGGTATAACAGATCACTTTGTAGAATTTCTATTTCTTTGGATATATTAACATCGTTATTACTGCTATGAGCATGGTCTATTGAATTTTTAAAAAAAGAGAAAAATCCTCAAATAGAAAATTCTATAAAGATAGAAAGCAGCTCAGTGGTTACCTAGATATAGGTGGAGATTCATCTCCTGCCTTTGGGTGACATAATTAAGTTCAAATCTTAGACTTGATATCTCACCATGGTGTAAGCCAGAACTGGACTAAAGCCCATGAACTAAAAAGCTGAAAGTGCAAAGATGAGGAATCAAGGTCTCTGCTGCCAATAGCCCTCTTCCAAGTTTGGGAATCAGAGCAGAGGTATATTTCACCCACTGGAGAGCAGGGAGCAAAGGTTGGCACAGGGATCTGTGTTGGAGCTCAGTGCCAGAACTACTGTGGTGAGATTCAGTATCCAGTAGGAACTGAAAGCCTCATACACAGGCCAGAACTCATAGAGACTTTATACTGGGTAAGATATATGCACTGGTGTGATAGGCTTGAGTTTCAGCCTGCATTATTTTTAACCTGGATTGGGCATGGGATATATTTTCCCTCTTCCTGAGATGCTACAGGCTCCTATTGCTGTCAAACTCAGGCGTAACCCAGTAAAATGTCAGCCTTGTTAGCCTAGAGTCTCTACCACTCATTCTTCCAACCTAAAGGAGCACAGCTATTGTCAATCAGTGCTTGCATGTGGAGCTCTAGAACTTCTCTAGAACCAAAGAGAAACCTATATTTAGGTGGGCTGCATTCATAGTTGTGGCACAGGCTCTAAAGCATCCCTGAAATTATGTAGGTCTGTATCACTCTGGGAATTGGGCACGTTAAATGTAACATTAGCTTAGATGGTCAAAGGCTGCTTTCACCATGCCACCTTAACTTGAGGCAACATATGAGGTCTGATCAGAAAACATGATAAATGGTTTAATTCTAAACAGTTACTACAGTACAGTAAAATGAATTACTGTCCCTCACTTCAAACACAATTATCCCATCATTCTTGTCCTTTCTGGAAACAGAATTAGAAATCATCTTTCATGTCTTCAATTGCACTACCATAGGTATCTCAATGTCCTGAATAAAATGTTTAATTTTCATGATCATTTTACTTTATGGAAAATCCAGATATTACATTATTCCAGACCCAGAGAATAAGCTGGACGAAGTTATGACTCTGCCTTTCTGTTGAATGGTATGCAGCAGCAGCAGCAGCAGCAGCAATTTTTTTTCATTTTTAATTTTTTTTCAGCTTTAATTGAGTTTATCGGTACATTTTAGGGATACAGTACAGTTACATTCATTGTTGGGATCTTGTACCTCTACATGGCAAGTCTTGATTCTCATTTTTTCCCCTTACCTCTGCCCTCCCTTCATCCCTCCTCCCCTCCATACCTTACAATGTCCTCATGAAAGAGGACTTCTGGAACTGTTTCAAAAATGTCAAGAACATTAGGATAAGTCTGTTCAAATTGAGAGAAATTATTGTGAGGAAAACTGATGGTAATGGCTGTTACTATAATAATTTAAATATTTAAATATCCATCGTATATTTTGGTCATACCTTATAATGTGGTACAAGATCCCATTTCTACGGTTAGGTCATGGTAGTACTCTTTGGACTTTGCCCTGGAACTCAGTGCTTATCTGGTTAACACACAAGTGAACGTATCCTAATAGCCCTTAATACTAATGACCCCTGTCTAAACAGAGCTGGTAGAACAGCAGTAGCGAAGCACACATTGCCTAGTTATGACAGTTCCATTCTGGCCAGCATCACCTGTGACTCCTTGCAGCATTCTTGAGTCACAGTCCACGTCAACAACAAGCTTCGCATAGCATTTTGGGCCATGATCCTACCTCAGTGTCATGCTGTTCTTGGTGTTGTTGGCTCAGGGTGAGAGATAACTTGGAAGTAGTGGTGGCCACAGGTATGGTACAGGATCCTGGGACTAATCTGTTTATGATATTTTGTTAGGTTTGTATAGAACCTCACAGTGTCTGACCACAGGCCAGGAATTGTGTAAGACACCTGAGAGCCTATGGCTACTCTAGGGAAATTCTTGTAGGGATAAACTACTCTTTTTAAGTATTCTGCTCATTCATCCTCTTTTTTCTTTTTTCTTTTTTGGTTTTTTGAGACAGGGTCTCACTATGTAGTTGAGACTGAACTGGAACTCACTATGTAGCCCAGGTTGGTCTCAAATTTATAGCAATCCTCCTGCCTCAGCCTCCTGAGTGATAGGATTACAGGTGTGCACCACCACACCCAGTTCTGCTAGCTCAGTCTGAACAACACATCACTTGTGAATCTAGAAGTCCAGAGCTTGGTACTCTGTCTAGTGGTGAAAGAAGAACAGCTTGCCAATATGAGACTCTCAGTAAATCTGGACCAAAGGTGCTACCACAGCTGAAATAGTGGAAGTGAATATGGGCTCAGAGAAATAAGTAGCCAGTTTAGAATATCTGGAAAATAGCCACAAACAAAGCCAGATTGCAAAGATGGAATAAATACCTGGCCCCTCAATGTCCAGATGATATTATCATATATATATATATATATATATATATATATATGTTTAATTTTATACATATATATTTAATTTTATACATATTTAAATATATATACCAAGCACGTTCAGGAAGTCATGAACTCACCTACTAGGTCCAGATAAAACTCAGTATGGGAGAATGCTCAGAGAAAGAATTTTAAACCATTCTTCAAGGAAGCTCAAATTAGTTTGTAAAAAAATATATAAAAACTTGGCAAAGAAAGGAAAGAAATTTTAAAATCAAACAAAATCTTTGAAATGACAATACATGTGAAAACATAAAACATGGTTGAAAGACTGGCAGCAGTAGATTAATTACCTGGAATGCACAAGGCTATGAGTTCAGTCCCCTGAGCCACATAGATAAATAAACATGATTAATGATATTAGTAGTAAGATATCAGCATTAAAACAGATCAAACATAATGAAGAATAAGTGACCTTGAAAATAGGCAATTTGAAAATGCATAAAGGGCAATAAAGAAAAAATAATGAAGAAAGCTTATAGGAACCATGGAAAAGCATGGGAATGCAAAAATTCTGGTGAGTGGGGTACATGAGGGTTTTGAGAATGCCAAAGGGATAGAAAAAACAATAAAAAATTTCCCAAGCCCAGAGTATGTTGAAAACATCCAAGAAAGTCAAGTTCAGAGGTCACCAAGCAGGTTGTAACTGACCAAATCTACTCCAACATATTTCATAATTAAGTTCTCAAGGGTGAAAATTAAAGAAATTATCAAGGCTTCAAGAGAAAACTATAACACATAAAAGGTGTCACAAATCACTTGATAAGAGACTTTGAGTAGAAACCTTCCAGGCCAGGAGAGAGTGTCAGGATATTCTCACTGTACTTGGCTTCCCCATCACTAGAGCAAAATACCTTATACTCACACTACAAGTGAGAAGGGACTTACTTTGGCTCATGGTTTCAGTACATGCTTGTTTGGATCCATGGCAGAAACAGAACTGCAGAGGGTCATGGAGGAGGAAAAGGTGTTCAACTTGTGGCAACCAGGAAGTATAAAGACAGAAGAGGAGGCAGGGACAAAAACACATTTTTCTGGATCAAGTCCCCAGTGACCCACCTCAACCGCATCCTAAGTGGACATTCAGCTATGGAATTAATCACGGGATTAATCCACTGATGCACTTATCACCCCTATGATACAGTCACCTTCCAAATGAGACATTTTCAAGGGGGCCTCATATATAAACCATGACAGTACTAAAGAAAAAAGAAAAACTTGTTAAATAAGAATTTGTTTCTTAGGGAAGTGGGAAAAGACAAATATGTTTAACTTGATTTAAATATTACACAATGTGAGCATATATTGAAACATCAAATGATTCCCTATTTATATGTATAATTTGAATTAGTCATTTAAAATTAATGTGAAAATCAGTGGAAAAACCCATACAAATAATTACTGTGTTTTAACTATAAACAAAAATCACTAAACAGCTATGTAGGCTAAGAAAAAGTATTTTTTAATTTTTTTAAATTTTTTTCAGCTTTAATTGAGTTTATTGGTACATTTTAGAGATACAGTACAGTTACATTCATTGTTGGGATCATGTACCTCTACATGGCAAGTCTTGATTCTCATTTTTTCCCCTTACCTCTGCCCTCCCTTCACCCGCTCTTCCCCTCCCCATCTACAAACACTTTATTTTCATCTTTTCATTCTCTCACATTTTTTTCTTTTCCCTTTTTACTCTTCCCCTATCCATCCCACCTTCCCTACACCTTTAGCTCCTTTCTTCCCATTTCTAAATGTCAGTAATCTTATTAGAATCTTATGCATTGTTGCAGATTATTCACACCAGGGACACTATTCAGTATTTACACATGTGTGACTTATTTATTTCACTTAGGAGTACATCTTCAATATGTATCCATTTTCCTATGAATGAATATATTTTCTTGTTCTTTATGGCTGAGTAATATTCCATTTCTATAAAAAGAAAAAGTATTTATATAAATACATCAGCCATAAGGAAGCTATCATCACAATAACACCAAAGAAATGCATAGGACTGTAAGAGATTGCTATGAATAATATATGTAAACAAATTGAATAGCATAGAAAAATGAATACATTCTTAGGAATATGAAAGCATGATTCATGATGATTTGAATGATGAAGAAACAAGAAATCAAAATATTCCAAGGAGCTGAAAATATATAGCTCATTGCTATAGCTGATTGGATTAAGTACTTGCCTAGCAGGTATCAGGTTCTGAATTTGACCCTCAGCACTGCTCCCCCAAAGTTCTTCATCCAAAAGAACCCAGAAAATAGTGGCTTATGACTTAATTCTACCTTGATTTGCAAGAAGAATTAAAGTGAAACTCAAATGAAAATGCAAAGTACTGTGACAACTAAAGCAATCTTAAGCAAAAAGAATTGTTAAAGGTGTTGTATTAGCTGCTAGACAACAACATGTTAGACTATAACATGTTAGTAATCAAACCAGCATGCACATAAGTAGGTGGAAATCAATACTGGGGTAGCGAAATAAATCTACGTATTTGTTTAATTATACTTGAAGAAGTGCCAATAGTACACAAATTCTCTAATAAATGATGCCAGGAAGGCCAATATTTACTTTTAAAAGAAGGAAATTAAAAAACCTTATCTCACACCACTAACAAAAATCATGGAGGATCTCAAACTATAAAACCAGTAAAAGAAAACAGAGGGAAATCTCAATGGCATTAGCCTAAGCAATGACATTTCGGGTACAAACCCAAAAGCACAAGCAACAAAAGCAAAAATAGAGTAATAGCTAAATTTGGAAACAGCCCATTTGCCCATCAGTTGGAGACTGGATAAAGAAGATGTGGTTTTTCTATAAAATGGAATACTACTCATCCATAAAGAAAGAATGAGAAATTAGAGTCATTCATAGGAAAATGGATGTATATTGAGGTCATACTCAAGTGAAATAAATAAGTCACACATGTTTAAACCAAATAGTTTCTCTGGTGTGAGAAACTAAAATTGTAAATAAGATCCAAATGGTATAATTGACAATGTGAAATAGGAAGAAAAGGGCTTAAGGTATAGGGAAAGTGGAAAGGTTAGGGGAAAGGAAATAAGGGAAAAACATGAGAAAACAAAAAAATGAAAACAAAGTTTTTGTAAATAGGGAAGGGAGGAGGGGGTGAAGGGAGGGAAGAGATATTGGGAAAATAATAAGAACCAAAATATGTTATGTAAAGGTACAAGATCCCAATGATGAATGTAACTGTTCTGTGTACCTAAAAAGTACTGGTAAACTCAATGAGAAAAAAAATTAAAAAAGCTTTTGTATGATCAATGGAGCAACCGAAAGAAAAGCCAATCTGTGAAAGTATTTTCTATACCTCTGATACAGAAGTAATTCCACTATGTAAATTTATCATACAATGCAATGGTAAGAAAATAAATAGCTCAATTTAAAATGAGCAAAATAAATTATTAGGCATTTGTCAAAAATGACATATAAATGAAAAGCAAGTATATAAAAATTGCACAAATGGTTACTTATCAGAGAAATCTAAGCTAAAATTGCAATGAGAGGGAAATTCACATCAGTTGGAGTAGTTACTATAAAAATATTAAAAAATTTAAAATTTAAAAAGATGAAATTTAAAAAAATGTTGTCAATGTCCCAGAGAAAGATATCCTCTCATACACTGTTGATGAGAATTCAAATTAGTATAGGCATTATGAAAACCAGTATGAATATTTCTAAAACTAGAACTACAATGTAATACAGAAATTCTGGTACTGGGTATATATGCAAAGATATAAAAATCACAGTTTCAGAAAGATATTTATATTCCTCTATTGTATATTCAATAATATCCGAGGTATAGAAATAACCTAGACATACATAAAATATGGCTAGCTTAGGAAAATGTAATACACACACAGTTGAATAGTATTAATCCATATATGGACAAAAATCCTGTGCTTGACTAGAGCACTAGTAAATTAACATGGATGAAAAGATGATGTTCAGTGAAATAAGCAGAACACAAAGGATAAATGCCACCTGATCTTGGCTGTGTATGGGATCTTTAAAAAAGTTGAACACATAGAAGTAAAGAGAGGAATGGTTATCATGGTATCATGTCACAGTCTGGGAGCTTGTGCTGAACTCAGATGCACAGGGCAATGATACAAAATTGAATTTAAAAAGGAAGAGCAAGTTAAGAGATCTGTCTACAATGTGATGGCTATAGTTAGTAACAATGTACTGTATTTTTAATTGCTGAGTGATTATATGTGGTAAAAGTATGTAAGATAATGCATGTATTCATACACTTGATGTAGACACTTTACAATACATGTATTTCAAAGCATCGTGCTTACATGAAAAATATTAAAATATTTACCTCTCAATTAAAAATAAATTTTGTTACAATATGCCTTAAAAAGAATTTAGGGATTGTTAAAAAGTAGCCAAGTAGAGTTTGAGATTTTTAAATTTGATCTCTGTAAAATATTTTGGTATCTGCTCAGCTATCCAAAAGAAGAACTCTTTATAGACTCACTTTTTCATAATACAGTTGAGTATTCATAAAAAAGTATCAAAGTTTGTGTTATTCCAAAGAAAATGCCAAGAAAAGAAAACTGAGTGGATTAAGTCGGAAATGCTTTACACAGCAAGAAAGTTAATTTGTACAGTCCCAGTCAGTTTACTTTTACATTTCACACAGGATTATAACAAATTTAGTATTCCATTTTCTAGCTGGATAAGATTAGAAACAGCAAATAAGTAAAAGCAGTACTAACAAAGGGAAGGAAGGGAACCAACCACAGATGGAGCAAGGGACATTCACCTTGACCTTAATTAGCAGGTATACAACTGGAAATTTTAAAATTCACCTTACCTAAAAAGTCAAAATGAATTTCAAGCACTTTGAGATAGAGGGAATCAGCTGGAAAAATTAAAAATAAAACCCAAAGATAATTATGAAAAATAATTCTGAGAACAATAAAGTGATACACGAAGATTAAAATAAAACTTAGTTAAACTCAGGGACATGTTAAAGTCATCTTGATCAGTAGGTCAAAAACATCACATCAAAAGCAATAATACCTCTCCTAGAAATGTAAATGTGCTTCCGTTTTAGGACATCTATTTACATTAATTTATGACAGAAATATATTCGTCATTTCAGTAGAAACCAAACTGCATTTGATAAACTTAATGCCAGCTATAAATGGTGGGTGTGTTTGTGTATGTGTAGATAATGAAGAATCCCAACTGTAAAACTAGAGAAATAAGGATGTATCTTTAACATGATAAATGATATGGATTTCAAAATGAGAGACATCACTCAAGTGACCATGGAATCATTAAGAAATGAGTTAATGAATATGGAAAGGATCATTGCCAACAATATTTCAAATTAATGCATAAAATGAAAAATAAAGAAAGTGGACATTAATATCATGGAGTAAAAGTGAATGAATCATTATTCCATTAGATTTACAGATAAGCACTTGGAGCCAGAGAGACTTGTAATCTTAAGACACATTCCTGTACGGACCCCACATCATCCATTTTTACAGATCCTCTAGAGTAACTGTTTTCAAACTTTCATCATGTGTAAGTAAATGCATGTTAAACACAAAGGCTGGGCCTGACCCTCAGAATTTCTGATGTAGTAGGTCTGGGTTGGAGGCCAACACTGTGAGTGTTTAACAAGTTCTCAGGTGGTGCTCGTCTGACTAAGATGGAGACAACATTATAGTTTTGTAGCCCTAATGCTCAAATCTAACAAAAAAGTTTCCCTTCATTGTTAACTTCTGCTCTACCCTACACCTGTCTCAGCCCATGTAGGATACACCACACACTCAGAGTGCCATGGCAATCCATGTTTCCCCAGAGATTGCCACCTTTCTCAGCGACATTTCCTGGGAAATTCTAGGGGGATTTTCCAGTCAGGGAGTTTCTACCTTCTGTCTGTAAGACTTTACAAGGTGGCTTGCCTTGGGGATTTTGGGAGCTTAAATTTTCTGACAGTGGGGACTGAGCTCTCAAACCGTCTCATTCTAGCAGTTATAATATAATAATAGTCTTTAAATAAATATGCTACTTTAGGGCAGAGAAACTTTCTGCCACTTCTATCTCCCAGAAGGTAACTATAATTAAAGACAAATTGGTTTTTCTCTAATTATCCCTTTATTTTTCCAATATATTCAGCTGTTTATAGAAAACAAGATCATTCTCCTGGAGATTAAAGGATTTCCATTATCTTTCTTCAAAATAGACTCTCAGAGATCCTTAAGATGGCTGCTACTCATTGCTTTCTCATAACAGTGTTTAATTTCAAAGGCAGAAGTTTCTCCCTGAAGGTTGTGTTATGCTTCAAGAACTCCCAGTAGCCTTGTCTCTCTGAGTTACATGGTACCAGAAATGAGATGTATGAGAAGAGGTCCCTATTTCAAGAGAGAAAACATATTCCCTGGTGACATTGCTCATAAATAATCAATAATTTGAAGAATGGAAGTGTCCTTTATTATTTGGAGGGTAAAAAAGTTCACTGTGATCATCTGAGTGAGAGTAGGAAGCCTTCATTTGTGCTAGGCTGAGGAAAGGGTAAGCGGTGTGGAAATGCAAATGTCGAGACAAAACTCTAAATATTTGGGATAATAACCAAAATAAAGTATGAACCTATGTACTGAATTGTGCAAAATGTCTTATGAGTGATATGCTATATCAATAAAGGAATAGTGTAATCAACATTGTACATGTTCAGAACCGATGTAAAATTGTTTGAATATTTTCTTTTTGCATTTGACTGACTCTGTGAATAAGGAATCCACAACATTCGTAAGGGTGCAAGATCCCAGTAATGAATGTAACTGTACTGTATACCTAGAATGTACCAATAAACTCAATAAAAAGAAAAAAAATCATTCCACATCAACTGTGTTTGTGTGAACTTAATTATTCATTTATATAATATTGTGGCAAAATGTTTACAACCTTATGCCAAATACTAAAATCATAGTTTCTCAATCAAAATCAATTTGTTGAACTTTTAAAAATTCGTTACATTTATTGATACATTTTAGGTATACAGTATGAAGACATTCATCATTGGGAATTTGTACATGTACATGATATATTTTGGTTTTTATTTTTTTTCTGATTGACCTGCCCTCCCTTCAACCCCTGAAACTCTATTTTTTTTCTACCAAGGATTGAACTTGGGCACCTGTTTTTGTGAGGTAGGCAGCGAAACCACTGAGCCAAATCCCCAACCTTCAGTCCTCTCTATTTACAAAGACTTTGCTTCTGTTTTTTCTTTTTTCCTTTTCTTATATTTTTCCGTTCTCCTATCTTTACCATTTCCCCTTTCCCTTCCCCTTTGGACCTTTTCTTCCTATTTCACATTATCTATTACACAATTAGATCCTCATTTACTCTTTCAGTTTCTCGCACCAGAGAAATGATTTGGTATTGAGACATCTGTGTTTTATTTATTTAACTTAAGAGTATGGCCTCAATGTTCATCTAATTAGAGATATATGTATCCAGTTTCTCATTTTTTATGACTGAGTAGTACTCCATTTTATTAAAAAATTGCATCTTTATCCAGCCACCAGTTGACTGGCTAGTGGTCTGTTTCCAGGTGTGCTGCCACTGGCCCTCCAGAAACTTCTCATTAAACAAATGAAAGATTGAAGGAAAACCAACATGTTCATTGCAATAAAGATACAATCTTTTCCAAAATAAACATTGTTTTGGTTTTTTGAAATTTATTAAAATTGATTTGTTAATCTTTTACCAATGAGCAGCTCCTTGCAATAATGACACTGCTTTTAGCCCTATCTCCAGATTCAATAATTTTTAAATAATGTTTTCAACAGATTTAGTACAGAGGGAATGTGACTCCACACGAAAAGTCTACATATAAAAAAAGCACTAGTAGCCATCCTCATTCTCAATGGGGAGAAATTAAAGATTGTTCTCCAACAGTGGAAGATGAAAAAGTAGCTATTTGCAGCACTTCTACTAACAATAGTACTGGAAATTCTCCCCATAGTGGTTGGAAAAAAGAATAAAATAAAAAGAACTCAAATTTCACAGAAGTGAGTCAAATTGTATTGGTTTATACATGTCACCATCTTATATATAGAAAATTATAGATACTACATTAAGAATTGTCAGAAATAATAAAAAGTTCCATAACTTTGCAAGATATAAAATGAAAAGAAATCAGCAGTTCCATAAACTAAAAGCAAACTATCTGAAAAGAAAATGAAGACAATAATTATATGTACTGTAGCTATAACACTAAAACATTTACACACATTAACAGATGAATGGATAAAGACATAATGGCATTTATACATTGTGGAGTACTACTCTGGTATAAACAAGGATGGTAGAGAGTATTTTATCTATTCAAAAATCATTATCTGGCAATTATTTGACTTTATCTTTTTCTTTTTGCATCCATTTTGTTTGTTTCTCTTGCCTAATTACTTTGGCCAAAATTTCACTATGTATTATATCAACTAGGTGTGGTTAATGGACACTTTTTTCTAATTACCAATGCTTGAGCCATCTCCTTATCATTGAGATGTGATACCCAATGTTATACCTTACATCTAGATGTCCCTTTAAATATTATACAGTCATAGGTGGGGATTTTTGGAGGTGGCTGGATCTGGCATGCATGACACTGGGATTAACAGTGTTCCATCTTGTGTGGGTGGCACCACTGAAGGGTGGGTAGCCTGGATGGAATATAAAAGGGCAGAGAGAAGGCCATCTCTCAGTGCTTTGCTGCTGCTGTCTTTATCTACTCTGCCGTGGACTGTTTCTCCTCCGTGGTGCTCCTCTGCAACGCCACTCTTGTTTGGAGCCAACCAGCTATGGACTGAAACCTGTACATACTGTGAGCCAACATGAAACTTTCCTCCTCTAACTATGGGTATGGAGTATTTTGTTTCAGCAATAAGAAAAGTAATGAAGACACCCAACAGCCACAACTTTAAAGAGGAAAGATTTATTTTGACTCATGCTTTGGTCCCAAGTCAGCTGGCTCCAAGTCAGGATCAAATGGCAGTGGCTTATAGTGGAGGACAGCTGCATCAGGATGACGTTCAGGAAGCAGAGAGCAAAGGGCCGGCACAGAGAGCCAGATAAATGCTTCCAGGCCACACCCTCAGGGACCTGTCTCTTTGGACCACACCCCGCCTCCTAACAGCAAGTCAGGGATAAGCCCCATAATCAAATCACCTTTCCAAACCTCTCCTTTGGAGCACATAAGGCTTTGGTGGGAACATCTAGATGTAGACATAACACAGGATTTTATTTTACTTTATTTTTATTAGAGAATGTTTGTCTTACATAATGATCACATTCATTGTGGCTAGTTGGTAATACATGTATATAACACATCTTAATCATTTTCTTTTAAAAAAATTTGCAAAATCTTTATTTCCATTTCTTAGGGAAAAGAGGAGGGAGGGAAGGGAGGGCAGGGTATGGGGAAAAAATGAGAACTAAGACCTGCCATGTAAAGGTACAAGATCCCAATGATGAATGTAACTGTACTGTACCTAAAATGTATTAACACATCTTAATCATTTTCTTTTAAAAAAATTTGCAAAATCTTTATTTCCATTTCTTAGGGAAAAGAGGAGGGAGGGAAGGGAGGGCAGGGTATGGGGAAAAAATGAGAACTAAGACCTGCCATGTAAAGGTACAAGATCCCAATGATGAATGTAACTGTACTGTACACCTAAAATGTACCAATAAACTCAATGAGAAAAAATTAAAAAATATTTTATGGTTGCATGAAGATAGTTATCATCACTTTGAGGAATATTTGATGTTTATTAAAAATGACTGCATCTCATTGGAAAGCTATTTCTTCTAAAAAACAAAGTAAAAAGAAAAACACAATATAATATAGAGACAAATTTCAAATAATGATAATTATATAAGAAGTAAAGAATGAAAATTATTGTTTATGTTTTCAAATAATTAATTTAATCTGTCACCAGTGGTGATTATTTGTGATTCTTTAGTGTTCAGGAATTTCTGCCTTGAAAACTCATATCAGACACTGACTCATCAGCATTAGAATAAAATTCCCCTAACCCCAAACTGCAAACATGAGCTCATTTGGTTGTTATTAATTCATTTATTTACTCACTGTTTAATGCACTTTGCTGAAACATCCATAGCACAGGTTTTCATATCTTTATGCCAAAGAAATATGTGTCTCCTTTAAAATTTTCTGGGAATCCAAGGTGATAATGAGATTAAAATTAGCAGAGGGATGGATGGAGGCTTTGGAACACTAACTGCTCTGTCTTCTTTTTCTACGCAGTCTTCTATGCCTCTTTTCTAAAACCTAACTGCTAAATAGATGAGATGTAAGTGGAATGGAGAGCATCCTGAGTACCAATATTGATCTTGTCTTTAACTTCTTGTACCTTACACTAGGAAGATAATCTTCATATTGTTTTAATTATATGCTCAAGCAAATGTCTATGCAGGGGAAATACAATAAAGTAAAATTAGGAATTGAAACACTGTATAAAGATCCTTTCTTACAACCAGTACTGTTTCTCTAAGGCTCAGTGTCCTTGATTGGAATTCTCATCCCACTGCTTCTCAGCTTTCAGCAATATTTTTCCTCAGTTTTCGCATGTGTAGTTGTAATGTCTGAAACGTGATCCAAGAGCAGAATTTTGGTCCATAGCTAAGGTTAGATTTGCCCTTTGCAAGAGTTGATCAAAATATATGGTGAATGTTTTAATTTTTAAAGTATTTATTATAGTAAATGGCACATTATTATTTATCCCTAGGAAATTACGGAATGAGTGTGCTGAAAACCATGAGCCAAAGTAAAACTCACCTCAAGTTGCAGGTGTCAAGTATATTTTTTCCGAGTGACAAAAGAAAGTGATTAATACAAATGTTTGGGGCCAGGAATTTAGCTCAGTGGCTCTGCAAACTGCTTTGCAAGCATAAGGTCCTGAGTTCAATCCCCGGTACCAAAAATGAATGAATGAATGAATGAATGAATGAATAAATAAATAAATAAATAAATAAATGTAGGTATGTAGGTATATATGTACATATGTTTGGGGAAATATTTGGGAAAGTTTTGATGAAAGGAAGTAAAATTCCAGGGATCCACGTGTGGCAGTGCATGCTTGTAATCTCAGCACTCAGGAGGCTGAGACAGGAGAACTGCAGTGCATCTGCCCCCACCCTGTGTGATGTGGTGAGTTCTAGGCCAGCCAGAGCTGCATAATGGGACTCTGTCTCAGAAAAAGTGGGAGGAATAAAATATGTAGAAGGGGGAAGCTTACCAAATCTATTACACAGTATGGTTATTGTATTTAATAGCATGTTGTATGCTTGCAAAATTTTGTGTATGTTCAATTCTCACTACAAAAATAACTATATAACATAATGCATATGCTAATTACATTTAAACATTGAACACTATTGTATCTTTAAAACATCTTATTTTTCATTAAGTTTATTGGTACATTTTAGGAACACAATACAGTTACATTCATCATTGATATCACGTACATTTATATGATGTATCTTGGTTCTTATTTTTTCCCATTCCCCCTCCCTCTCTTTAACCACTCTGCTCCTCCATTTTATAATAAACATTGTGCCCTGTTTATTTAAAAAAAACTTAAAGATAAAATATACATAAAATTAAGGAAAAAATGAAAGGCAGTATTGCATTGCTTCCATTACATTTTGGACACCAAAAGATCCACAAAATCTACATTTTTTCCAAGTGATGCACACCATACAAAATAATTCTTTGTATTTATTCTTATTAGAAATTACTAGAACATCTAGTGACTTTTAAATCAAACCAAATTTAATACTTTCCCTTTGGATTATTTCATCTTCCCAGCAAACATCTACACTGACAGAAAATTGATGACAAAAGTTATCATTCTTTCTACCTCATGGTTCCTGAATTGTGTGGAGAGTGAAAATAACAATTTATTTAATGAGCTCTGAGAATTCAACCCATGAGACTACGGAAAATGTATAGATGCCACAGTTACCATACACCTGTAAATCTCTAGCCCAGCCTCTAAGGAAACCAGAGTGGGCTTTGTGGGGACAAAGTGTGGAGAAGACAAAGCTTCAGTGACTGATATCTGAGTATCAGTGTGTCTCAGGGATCCTGGAGTAAGAAAGAGAGAGGAGCGAGTGTGGGTAATGGGGTTTCTCTCAGTTATATTGACTCTGACAAAATCTTACATCTCTTCAGTCTGTGAAGGAGAAGACCTGGTATTTTGAAGAAAATGTAGAACAGTTTTTGCCAATATTTCCATTTTCTTTAGCTCACTCTCAGAATTTAGAGTCTCTCTGTAGTGAGCATATCTTCTTGGCACAACCTTTTCTTCCTTACTCTTTCCTATAAATTGTAGGCTACTTTCAGATTCCCATGTTACTTATTTATTAACTAGACATCAAAGAACCATGCCTCACATGATGCACAAGGTATTGTCAAGTTTGTTTCAAATTTGATTATACTTTTCTATTTATATTTTATTTTTTAAAATTCTTTACGTTTATTGGTACGTTAGGTATGCATTATGATGAAATTTATCATTGGGAATTTGTACCTGTACGCGATACATCTTGGTTCTTATTTTTCCCCATTTTCTTACCCTCCCTTCTGCCACTCCACCCTTCCATATTTACAAAGACTTTGTTTCCATTTTTTTCCTTTTCTCATATCTTCCCTTTTCCCTTCCTCTTTTCCTTTGGATCTTTCCTTCCTATTTCACATTATATATTATACATTTTGTTTCTTATTTACACTCTCAGTTTCTTCATTCCGTCTTTTTCCTCTTTATCCCTACTTTATTGCCCCTCTCTCAGAATTGTCAGTTTCTAACACCAGATAAACTATTTGGCATCATTCCACAGTGATATATGTGCACCCATGTGTATGTCTAGCAGCAGTTTTTAATAGCTAAATCGTGGAAACAGCCCAAATGTCCATCAGCAGGTGACTGATGTGGGTTTTAAAAAAATAAGACGGAGTACTACTGAGCCATAAAGAATGAGAAATTAGAGACATTTGAAATGGATGCATATTGAGGCCACACTCTTAAGTGAAATTAATAGGACATACATGTATTTTCTATCCCTTATTTTTACTAGTAGATTGCATGTATTTCTAGTGGTTACTGGTAACATGTTAGTGGCTAACATTTTATCTTAGGTTAGATGACACATATAACTTTAATGTCTATAATTCTGATATTCAACACTCACTTGACTTACCTTTTATCATCAATACTTTAAAGATTTAGAAAAATATCAAATTATTCAATTTGGAAGCTATTGTCTTGACATGTTCATGAATTTAACACAAATACTTGAGTGTTTCTATGAAGCTCCTCCTGTTGGCTATACTGTGAAAAAAAAACATTGGGTGAGGGAATTGTTTTGGATGTTTTCACTGACTGACAAGCTCAGCCTTAGCTGCTAAATGCAGTAACATACAATAAATTTTAAAAATAAACTTTTATATTGTTGTTATGGCTATTTACCTTTATTGGCCTATTTTGTGATTCATATGTTTACAAATGTCCATATATTAAACCACTTTCTATTTCTAGAATTGGTGTTAATTATACAATGTAAAATTTTTCTTTTTTCTTTTCAATGCTACCTATGAATCCCAAAGACTGTCACATTCTAAGCATGCTTTCTCTGACTGAGTTCAACCCAAAGCTCTCAAAATAGACATAAGTCTATTGTACTAATTGCATTCTTTTGTTTCTTTTGTATACATTCATGAATATCCCAAATTGGAAGACTTGTTTTTGTGATGTGGTAGACATCCTGGTATTAATATTTATTTTACATTAAGCATTTGTATTTGATCAGGGCCCACAATGTACCAGGCCAATGTAAGTTCCCGGAAAGACACATGATGAGCCAGAACTGCCACAACATCAGACCCCACCCCAAAGAAATCATAAATTTACCAATGTGATGGTGATTTAAGGAAGAGTAAATGAAGCTGGGATTATTGATGTGCACCACTGTGCCTGGCTACTTTTGTCTTTCTATATTTTTAGATGGTTTGATATAGAAACGTTGGATACTACATCAAACACATACCTTAGCAATTAACTCTGCTGATGTTAACATGATGCACAATACACCCCCACTCAAGAGAATGAACACTTGTGCACACACTATCATGTATGACTTACATTAGATTTTAACTGTTGTATGGTTTGCTTTCCTCTTCTTACCTATGTAGTTCACATAGTTTATTCTCTTCTTGAAAGAATTCACTAGACAATTTCCTGACAGAAGGAGCCAGAGAGATCTTCAGAAATTAGAAATGCTGTATAGTGATCAAAAGAGGTAACTAATCCATTGTATGTATAATGATTTTTATGCAAAAAAGGTGTTGTGAAGTAAAAGAGAAACCATGTAAAATAGGTTTGTTTTACTTCTCAGAATAGAATTTTACATTTATGAAATGCTCATTTATGTTACAAGATCTACAGTAAAAAAAATTATATGAATTATCTCATTTACATAGTATGACCATACTCTGGTTTCTCATCAGATCATATAAATCTTTCTCTTTTTACATAGTATTTAAATTTAAAAATTTAAAAATTTAAAAATTTAAATGTTAACATTACCACACCAAATGACACATTGGCTATATCACCATTAATCCAACCCTAAATCTTCCCCTTTCCTTCAAACACTCTTATCCCATTTTTCTCGCTACTTTCTGGAACAGATCTGAAAATTATATTTTTGTGAATGTCTTTAGTTGTGCTATTGTGATTTCATCAATGTCCTGAACTGATTCAAAATACTTACCTTTATGGCAATTTTGTCTTTGGGAAAGACCAAGAAAAGTCGTGTTGCCAGATCTAGTGAATAAGTTAAATAAGGGCACACTAATATATTTATAAATTTCCTTTCCATTGGATGTCATTTACCAGCAGCCTTCATATTAAATTTTATCGTATTTCATAGATGCTCAAGAAATATTACTTCCAGAATTTCTTCTGAAAGTGGCAGGATATAGGAGATAAGTATGTTTAAAGCAAAGGGGAGTATTTTGAGGAAGATTAATACCAATGTGTCCTTCTATTGTAATAATTTTGTTCATTTAAATATTCACTGATTGTTTCAATCACTGCTTATATTTCCATATACCACTCCTACCACTTGATGAATGTTTACCACTCTTACTACACAGGTGATTTATTTGCAGCTATGTAACTTTCTCAAAGTTACACAGATGATGTGGTGTGTGGTAACTACACTTAAGGAAGTCTGACTAGAGAACATAATTTCTAAGTTTCTAAATGACAGGAATAT
>NW_022900942.1:3105694-3138933 GCF_012274545.1 Fukomys damarensis | reverse complement strand
TATACATACATACACATATATATGCATATATATATTCATATTTCTTTCATAGAGAATTACTTTAACAATTTGTAATAACAATGACAATTATCATTTATTGAGCTCCTACAGTTAAGAAGTGCATCTTTAAACTTCACAATTGAGGTAGCATTAACAATCACATATTAACAAAAACATGACAGTGTCATATCACTAGGAAGTGTCAAATCATACAATAAAGATTGAGATGAAAGTCTATGCTTATTCATTATTTTAGCATCATTAGATTAATGAAGTATGGGTAAAATTAAGGAAATATGTTTTCAATTATTTTGAACAGGATATGTCAAAGAAAAATTATTTATACTACTGATCCATGTAGGAGAATCAAAACCAGGGAATATATGACAGGAAAAATTTCTACTGAATTAAAAAAAATTACTAGAAATTATAAACATTTAAAGTTTTAAAAGACTGTCTCTTGGATTATGGAACTACTCTTACTAGTCAGACTAAACAAAAGATGATGAATTCACCTAAAGTGTGACACTGTCAAATGATATTTACTCAAGGCACCAGTTTCTTGTTCTTAGTTTTTTGTTCCATTTATGTATGTAAGTATGTATGTATGTATGTGTGTATGTATGTATTTATTTATTTATTCAGTGAGACAGGGTCTCACGATGTAGTTGAGACTGACCTGGAACTCACTGTGTAGCCCAAGCTGGTCTCGAACTCACAGTGATCCTCCTGTCTCAGCCTCAAGTGCTGGGATTACAGGCATGTGCCACCATGCCCAGCTCAAGTTCTTAGATTTTTTTGTATTTGACCTCTACTCCAGCAGATACATCAGTGATATGAGAGCAGAAAACCATACAAGCACATCACAATTCCTCCTCCTGGGCCTCTCAGAAAATCCTAAACTGCAACCCTTTCTCTTTGGACTGTTTCTGTCTACTTACCTGGTTACAGTACTTGGGAACCTGCTCATCATCCTGGCTGTCATCTCAGACTCCCACCTCCATAGCCCGATGTACTTCTTCCTCTCCACCCTGTCCTTTGTGGATATCTGTTTCACTTCCACCATGGTCCCAAAGATGCTGGTGAATATCCACACACAGCATAAAGGCATCTCCTATTCAGAGTGCCTCACTCAGGTATATTTTATTATGATTTTCATTGGAATGGATAATTTCTTACTGACCATCATGGCTTATGACCGCTTTGTGGCCATTTGTCACCCTCTGAACTACATGGTCATCATGAACCCTCGCCTATGTTGCCTCCTGGTTCTGATTTCTTGGTTCATCATCTTCTGGGATGCACTGCTTCACCTTCTACTGGTACTGCATCTGACGTTTTCTAGAGGTACTAAAATCCCTCATTTTGTCTGTGAGCTGCCTCCACTTCTCAAGGTGGCCATCTCTGATACCAGAATTAATAATGCTGTGTTGTTTGTAACAATTGCCCTCCTGGGTATGTTTCCTTTCACCGGTATCCTCTTCTCTTACTCTAAGATTTTCTCCACAGTAATGGGGATGTCTTCCAAAGCAAGCAGGTATAAAGCGTTTTCCACCTGTGGGTCTCACCTCTGTGTGGCCTCCTTGTTCGATGGAACAGGAATTGCAGTATATCTCAGTTCTTCTGTAACTCATTCTTCCCAGGGAAGCACAGTATCCTCTGTGATGTACACTGTGGTCACCCCTATGATGAACCCTTTCATCTACAGCCTGAGGAACAAAGACGTGAAGGGGCCCTGGGAAGACTCCTCAGCAGAACAGGCTCTTGTCTTTGATGGTCCAATATCTTTAGTACTGAATTAGCATTTCATTTCCTAAGGCAAATATTGTGATGTTCAATATCCTTATTTCATTATTTTTCTAAAACACATTGATTAATTTTTCTATTCCTAAACACTTGGCTCTACCTATAACCCTTCCTGTCTAAAAGATGCAATTCCTCTTGTTCACATCCCCAACCCAGATATATATATATATATATACATGTATCTTTTTTGCCTCAGTCTTTCATGTCTCTTGTGCCACTCAAAACTGTTTGCCAAATGAATTTCTCCTCATCATTAGTTATTTAATTCTTGAGATCACTTTCCTGTTGGAAGAGGGGATAAACGTGGAAAAAAGGGCTGACACGACATTTCCACGCAGCAGTTCCCCACGAGGAATGTAACCACTACGTGATGCATATATGTACCGATAAAATTAAAATTTCACAATTCCATTTCATATTTGGTCAGTTTTCTTACAATCGGACCTGATATTTCTAACTTCATGTTTGACGCACCTAAAACATGAAGTACCAATATGTTATCCCCCAAAATTATCTCATTAATGACCTTAAATATTCTCACTATAACAATGTGCTAAATATTTGATATGATGTATGTGTCAATGGCCCTGATTTGATAATACTACTAAGAATATGTACATGAAAACGTTGCTTCTTACCCTATAAGTATATAAAATATTATGTAGGTATTAAAGTGTTACTGAAAAGCTATTTTCCTGAATGTTAGTGTTTTTCATTTTCATTTTAGGTTATTTTTGTCTTATTTTTTTAAAAAATGTATTGAAAATACACAATAGTCAAGGCAAATTGCTTAGCATTTAGGATTGTGCTTGTGGCTTTTAGATGTCTTCATTTAATCCTGAAAATATTTATTGGAGATATTTTCTTTCATTCACCACATTTTGCAAAAGAAGAAATCAACATTAAGATGGAGTATAACTTACTGACACAAAGTTCACCATTCCAAGATGGCTATCTTACACCTTTAAAACCAATGAATGTTTTCATCTGAGATTCCACCTCACCCCACAAAGAATGACTGCTATCAAAAAATCACTCAATAACAAATGTTAGCAGGGTTGTGGGGGAAAGGAACCCTTCTCCATTGTTGGTGGGAGTGCAGACTGGTGCAACCACTATGGAAATCAATATGGAGATATCTCAAAGAGCTGTGGGAGTAGAGGTTCCATTTGACCCAGCCATCCCTCTGCTGGGTATCTTTCCAAAAGAATTGAAAGAATCATAGCACAGTGATATATGCACACCTATGTTTATAGTAGCACAGTTTGTAATAGCTAAAGCTTGGAAACAGCCCATTTGTCCGTCAGTTGGAAACTGGATAATGAAGATGTGGTTTATCTAGAAGTGGAATGCTACTCAGTCACAAAGAATGAGGAATTAGATTTATTCATAGGAGAATGGATACATATTGAGGATATACTTCTAAGTGAAATAAATAAGTCACACATTGTGTAAATACTGAATAGTTTCTCTTGTGTGAAAAACTATAATAGTACATAAGATCTTAATGAGATAATTGACAATATGAAATAGGAAGAAAAGGGCTAAACATGTAGGGAAAGTGGGAAGGGTAGGAAAAGGTAATAAGGGAAAGAAAAAAGAGGAGCAAATGAAAAAGTGGAAATAAAATGTTTGTAAATTGGGAGGAGAGGAGGGGATGAAGGGAGGGCAGGAACAAGGGGAAAAATAAGAACCAAGTCCTGTCATATAAAGGTACAAGAACCCAATGATGAATGTAACTGTACTGTATACCTAAAATGTACCAATAAACTCAATGAGGAAAAAAATAAAACCAATGACTGGATTTTCAATGTGAAAACTACTCCTTGAAGAGAACTTGTTCATTTAATTCATAGTCCTGTCATGCTTAGGGTAACTCTAAGATGTTGTTACAGTCCCTGTGGCCTTCATTTTTTTTCTTACATTCCACTTCGAGTCCTTTTGCCTCCCTCCTTCCTTCCTTGCCTCCTTTTACTCCATTCTCCTTTATTTTCTTGTTTATTTAATTTATTTGTTCCACTTCCTTCCTTCCCTCTCATTTTTTCCTTCTAAGTTTTTGATGTTTTTAAAATAAAGAATCACATCACTATGCAAGCAGAAAGAAATACAGCTCAAGTGGCACTGGAACATGGAATAATGTGAAGCTGTAAACTTTGTCTCAGCCTTAGGTACTGCTTGACTTGCATACTTTTCTTTGTGCTTCCCCTTCTTTTTTTTTTTTTTTTGGATAGAGCTCAGGTCCTTGCACTTGTGAGGCAGTCCCCAGAACCACTTAGCTAAATCCCCGGCCCTGCAGTGCTTCTTTAAATGATTGATAGGGACTAAATTAATGAAGTATATACACATGACATACACATGAACTGTTTAATCTTGTGTCTTCATCTAGGGGGCATTCATTAAAGGAAGGAGTGCACAGACAGAACATATGAAATGTGCCCAAGTCACGCTGATCAGTGATAGTTATTGTCAACAAGAGAAGCTTCATTCAGTATTTGAAAGACTTTTTATTTCATTGTGGATACCTCATCTGTGCTGAATAAAAAATAGGCTGTGCACATTATTTCTCTTCAAATTTATGCATATAATTATACACAAAAATAAAAAATAAAATGCCCTGTTACAAAAAGAGGGAAAGGGTAACCTTAGGTCACAGGACTTATTGAGTACTATTAAGACATACTTATGATCAACAATTTTTATATTTGCATTCTCTTTTGCCCTAATTTTATATTACATGCATTAACCTCATGTGGAGCAATTATTATCTGTTTAATCCACACTCGGGGCAGTTGTGCCAACTAGAAATCAACACAAAGACTATGTTATGCCCCAGAGATACTAATGACCTGTCCTATGTCACAAAATTGATAAGTGGACCTCAAAAAATTAAAAATTAATCTCACACATTCTGTCCAATGAATTAAAATTTTCATTGTTTCCTAAGCATCAGAAATGTTTAAGCAGATACAGTGCAGTTTTAACCACAGGAGCATCTAAGGTACAATTTTTAACTCTCTTAGTCACTAAATGGAAATATAATCCGGTCCTTACATGTCCCCAAGTGATAGTGTATGAAATAATTACATGCACGAAGAGGATCTAGAAAGTTGAAATAATGTCTTGTGGTGGTAGCAGGACAGAAATATGTGTTGAATTAGCAAGTGCGTGCTCTTCTGTGGTATTTGCCTGTGATCTCTGTCTGTCTTTCTTATGGTGGATGCACCTGGTGCCACACACTGTTCTATTCTCTGAGCTAATAGAAACCCCCAAAAGGAAAAGCACAGGCATGCCTTCCTGGGGTGGCAGAAACATGAAATTCTCGGTTGCGTTATAAAGGCGACAATCTGCCAGGATTGATGCTCAGAGCTCTATGTGAGAAATCAGTTTTACCCAACAAATCTACTAAGATGCAGTTAGTTACCAGGTCTTTCAATTATATACACAATAATAATGTGCCTTTTAAATATAGGGGAACAAAACATAAGAAATAAAACAAGTTACAACAATGCCTTCAAACCCATTCATGATGTTATGGTTACTGTCCTCCTCTTCTGCACACTTAGCATTTCCTTCATAATCATTTGGAGTGCTTAGAAAACACTGCAAAGGGACCCATTTTCTGCTATTATGTGTGAGACACCAGTGGGAGAATAGAATTTATAGAAGGCAAATTTGAAATAATAATTCTGTCTTCCTCACTATCACAAAGGACATAAAATTTCCATTACTTTTAACTAGTATTTTTATATTTATTCTTTCCCATCTAACTACCCAAATTGTTGTTTGTCTTTACAATGAGGAAAGAATATTTCAAGCATCCTTCCCATATCCATGAGTTACCTCTGCACTTACTAAGTGATGCTGTTTCTCTGCTGGATCATAGCCAAGGAGAGCAGACCCTCCTACATCTGTTGTCCAATGAAAGCTCAGGCTCTGCCCTCAAGATTAAAAGTAATACAAATTCAGATGCCAATTGTATTTTTTCCTCATCGAGTTTATTGGTACTTTTGTAGGTATCCAGTACAGTTACATTCATCATAGGGATCTAGTATCTTTTACATGACAGGTCTTGCTTCTCATTTTCTCCCCATGCCTCTGCCTCCCTTCACACCCTAGATGCCAATTTCATGATTCAGACCACCATGAAGACTGGGATATAGCTATGGAGCTCACTGTACTTGAGTCATCACACTAAAGGGTGGAGTGCAGAAAGAAATTATTTATACTTATATGATATTGGAGGCTCTATGCACAGTACTCATAAATGGCCAAATTGGCCTATGCCATTCCAATCTCTAAGGGCGTTCTAACCTAATACAATGGAGATAAGTAAGGAAATGTCCACAAGAAGTTTTGAGGTCTTCCACTACTCAGATAAAGTTAGTACATCCTAATCACTTCTGTTTTATTTTATTTTTTATTATACAATATTTAAATATCTATCTGCTTTCATTTCACTTCTGTATTAAAATACGCAAAGCAAAACACATTGTATGCACTTCAGTAACTTTAATTACATTCACATTATCCTGGAACACTTGACATTATAGATGTTCAGGAACTTTTTATTTTCCAATCTAAAAGTGAAAACACAACTTAAAATTTCTCTGTTCATCCACCCAGCAGTAAACTATAAAATTTGTAAGAAATTGATTACAAATGTACAATACTAACATGACCAGAGAAGGAGAATTTACAAGTCTAGATATTCGGTCACTTTCCTTTTACCAAACTATATTTAAACGAATGTCAAAGGTACTGAGACTAGAATTTTCAACTGTGGAGTCTTCCTAGGGTACTTTTACTGACTGTATTCTTCAGGCTGTAGACAAAGGGATTCAGAACATTGTGTACATCATTGCAGCTGGAACACTGTTTCTGGGAAAGTTTAACACAGCTGAGCCATCATATACTCCAGCACCTGTTCCATCCAATAAGCAAACAACTGAAAATTGAGACACATGTGTAGAGAAAATTTTATTCTTCCTATTTCAGTATGATGATTTTCAGAATGAGAAAACAATGTTGTAGTCTGAGAAAATGATCCATTAGATTGAGGGTGGGGAAGAACATGGCATTGGAAATATACTTTATCATTTCTGGAGAAGTTGTCAAAATAGACTAGATTTTGGGCATTGTGGTTTTTCTATAAAATGGAATATTATTCAGCCACAAAGAATGAGGAATTAGATTCATTCATAGGAAAATGGATAAATATTAAGGATATACTCTTAAGCGAAATAAATAAGGCACACGTGTAAATACCAAATAGTTTCTCTGGTGTGAAAAACTATAATAGTACATAAGATCCTAATGAGATAATTGATCATGTGAAATGGGAAGAAAAGGGCTAAAGGTGTAGGGAAAGTGGGAAAGGTAGGGGAAAGATAATAAGAGAAAAGAAAAAAATATGAGAAAATGAAAAAATGGAAATAAAATGTTTATAAATAGGGAGGGTAGAAGGGGGTGAAGGGAAGGCAGGGACAAGGGGAAAAATGAGAACCAAGACCTGTCATGTAAAGGTACAAGACTCCAGTAAATGTAATTGTACTGTATACCTAAAATGTACCAGTAAACTCAATTTAAAAGTGAGCAATTTTTCACATCCTTATGTAGATAAATTTTAAGAGAATAAAATTAGGGAATGGGAATACAAATTCTGTGGAAAAATGAAAATCAAAACTATGAAGCCACAAAGTCAAGGGCTTCTGAAGATCCAGTACCTTGGGGGGTTACAGAGGGCTACCTGAGGCCATCACTATCAGTAGCATGACATCCATATCACAAACACAAGAATGAGGGAGAGTGCTTTCCAGCAGTGCACATGTGGAATTACTGCTGTAAGTTTGTATGTATATAATCATCTTGTAACCATGGTGGAGATGAAAATATTAGTCCAGTAGAGGTTGAAGATGAGAAAATCATAGAGATATGGAGGTGAGAGTCAGAGATTACAGCAAGAAAGTGAAAGTACTTGAGTACATTGATCAGGTACATGGACAGAAACAGTCCTAAGAGGACAGGCTGTAGGTATAGAACATCTTAAAATCCCAGGAGATGGAATTCTGAAGCAAATGTTAGATTTAATCCTTCTAGATATCTTGGGCATCTGGGAAAAAGAAAAGATGGTTACGCAGAAGAAAAAAATGTTCAGGAACAAATGCTCTATATATTTGTAATCCAAGGTTTCACTGGTAACATTCACACCCTTCAGGTACATACACCTTCAGCAATCTAAGTTGTGACAAGTCCATCTCCTTTGAAATCTTTACGAACTGGCATGTGAGTTAGTGATGAAGTATTTTATACTCATCTGAACAATGTAGAAGTCCAAGAATATCAGAGCTAATTAGTCTAAATTACAGTGAAATGTATCCTGTCTTTTAAAGTAATACAATGTTGTTCTACCCAACAACATGTAATAGGTTACACAAAAATAGTGTATCCTTTTCATTCTTTAAAAGTATTAATATATCTCTCTTATGCTTAAAAATGGTATTAAAATGAAAAAAATATGTAATTGATAACTCAGATGTTGCCATTTAGGAATCCCTCAATATTGAGTAATGATGCTTTTTTTACTTCTGTTATCATGCTGATCCTTTTCAGCACCCTAGGTAGAAATTTTCCTTTGAGATGCTGAGGAAACATATTACAGGCATAGAAAATCTACTGTCATGGATTAGATGTCTAGGAAGCAACACCAGTATGGAAGCAAAAGTAAACTTCGAGAATATGAAAATCCCATCACACACAAGTACATAAGACTAAAGACTCCTGTGGTGAAGAGTGTGCACAATTCTATTGGAACATCTCACTATCCAAACTTTCATGTGTGCTCGTGATGGAAAGAAATAGCTCCAATAGACCTTCCTCCATCCTTCTTTCCCTTTAACAATTAAATAAGTCTCCCACTTACGTATAAATGAGCTCATTTCTGGGAGAATGTTCATATGTCACATTTATTCATATCTGACAAATAAAATCTTATAAGTACACCCGTGGAGGTTTGCAACTGGATTGTTCATAATTCAGCGACTTACTGTACTAAGTTAAGTGATGTCTCTACTGTGTTGTGTACAAAATCTACAAACCCATACCTTCCACCTGCCAAAGGAGCACTGAAGGCTCTACCCAGCACACTGGCATTAACAATATCAGGTAGGGATATCCTATTTCAGACAACCATGATGGAGAAGGCAGAGCAGTATGGAACTGATTGGAGCAATCAAAATGAAAGTCAGCAGGAACTGAATGACTATGTACTATAATCTTGAGGCTCAATGCACAGAGCTCTTAACTGCCAAATTGGTCCATGTTATCCCAGTCTCAAATGACTTCTGAAATGTAATGGAAATTGAAGAATAGTGATAAAATTAATGTCCATAAAATGTTTTAGATCATCTGTTACTCAAGAGGTATCTCAAGTGTACCATTCAGTTTGTTATTTTCTTCCTTTAAATCAAAAGAACCTTAGCATTTTATTTCCATTCTTCACTGAAGTAGGACATAATTAGACGTCTCAGTTTTACAATTCTCAAGCATGTGCTGGTACCATTTTTGTGCAAACATTACTCTTTATCTATATCCAATGCTTTTCAATTCCAAAATGGAACTTTGCATCCATATGATTTCTACCTGCCACAAGTAGATTTGAAACATAATAAAATATTGAAGATATCAAACTTCAGAAATACAGTGATCAGCATTTAAAAGTGAGTTTGGGGTATTTAATTTCACAATATTTTCAAGCCTACAATCCAAAGGGATGCCAAACATTTGGGTTTACACTCTCCAACTGTAGATTCTCTTCAGTGTGCTGCTGATGTCGCTGTTCCTCAGGCTGCAGATGAAGGGATTCAGCATAGGGGTGACCACTGTGTACATAAGTGAGGTCACCATGCCCTTGCTGGGAGAATACAACACATCTGAACCAAGGTATGTTCCAATACTACTTCCATAAAATAAGCAAAGTGCTGACAGATGAGAACTACAGGTAGAAAAGGCTTTGTACCTCCCCCCAGATGACTGAAATTTTAGAATGGAGGAAACAATTTTATAGTAAGAAAAAAAATCCCTATGATGGGAAAAATGCCAAAGATAATACCACCAATATATTTGACTATGGTTTTGATTAAAGGATCAGAACATGAAAGGCTAAGGAGTTGAGAAGGGTCACAGAAGAAATTAGCAATTTCCACATCTTTGAAGCAGGTAAATTGTAAAACAACTGAATTATGCAGCTGGGACTCCACAAAGCTAATAAGGACAGACAGCAAAACCAGTAAGACACACTGGCGTGGGTTCACAATGATTGTGTAATGCAGGGGGCGACAGATGGCCACAAAGCGGTCATAGGCCATCACAATCAGAAGCATGTCATCCATACTTGCAAAAATGAGAAACACAAACATCTGTGTGAGGCGTCCCTCATAGGAAATGACTCTACTGTTACTTAGGATGTCCACAATCATCTTGGGAACTGTAGTAGAGATGAAACAGATGTTGTCAACAAAGGACAGATTTGAGAGGAAGAAGTACATGGGGGTGTGGAGGTGGGAGTCAGTGCTGATGGCCAGGATGATGAGCAGGTTCCCGAGCACTGTGACCAGGTACATGGACAGGAACATCCACAACAGGATGGGCTGCAAGTGTGGATCCTCTGAGAAGCCCAGGAGATGGTATTCTGAGACACATGCTAGATTATATGTTTTGATAGTTGTTGAACACCTTTTTAAAAAGAAAATTCATTAGAACATGAAACCAATAAATAGCACAAAAATATATATGTTATACATTTGAATATTCCCAGTCAAATTATCCCTGAATGAAGGCCAAAACCTTCAGCAAATTTGTTTTACTGTGACAAACTTGACTTTCATCAAGTCTTTTATTATTGAGTTGTTTTCCACTACCTTCAGTATAGTCTTGCTAGGCAATCAAAAAATTTAGGAAACATGAATTTTTGAACCCAGTAAAGTACACACAATTTTTATTTTGCAAAATGTATTGAAAGAAAGTTAAGCCAAATGAGCATCAAGACCTGTCATGTAAAGGTACAAGATCCCAATGATGAATGTAGCTGCACTGTATACCTAAAATGTACCAATAAACTCAATGAGAGATTAAAATAAGATCCTATTGGAAAAAATGAAATGTATTCAAATATATTACTTTAATCTTAGAAAATGGTACAATATGTCTTTACTTCAGGTGTTTAAACTACTACAAGATGTAGGACTGCATTACCTGAAAATAAAGTAAATTTGATCATCATCAGAACATGCTGTGTTGAGCCAGTAACCTCACAGATATTTTCATCATTCTTGGGTTTTCTGATTTTCATCTTTCAATGAGATAAGAGCTCTTTCAGCCTTTGTTTGTTCATCAGTTATATAATATGTAACTCTTAGCCTTGTCTTACTCTTACATGTACAAATAAGGCTAAAATAGATGCACATAATTTTAGTATATTATGACCACAAATGGAACACTGGCCCACACTGTACGTCAATGATTTTTTTAAATAATGAAAACCAAGGGCTAAAGGTGTAGTGGAAGTGGGAGAACGTTAGGGGAAAGGAAATAAGAGGAAAGAAAAAAATGAGAAAATGAAAAAAATGGAAATAAAGTATCTGTGAATAGGGAAGGGAGGAGAGGTTGAAGGGAGGGCAGGGACAAGGGGAAAAATGAGAACCAAGACCCGTCCTGTAAAGGTACAAGTTCCCAATGATGAATGTAACTGTACTGTATACCTAAAATGTACCAATAAACTCAGTGAAAAAAGAGAATGAGAACCAAGATCTATCACGTTCCAAAAGATAAATGTAACTGTGCTGTATATTTAAAAAGTACCAATAAATTCAATGAGAAAATAATAAAAAGCACATTTGACATTTTAATTTTCTTCAGAATTTTCTTATAATACAGCACAACTAGTAAATTTGCTAGTTTGACATCTCTTTGTTCCGTTTACTGACTCAGTATTTTCCAGTATGGTAGAAATATGCTTTATTATTTTTCTGATCATAAACCCTTTCATTTTCAATGAAATACATTAGAAATAAAGAAAGCATGGCTGAGCTCTATCCTTTGTAATTCTGACTGACAAATTTTCACATCAATTTTTTCCAATATACATATTGCATTTCTCTTATTTCAGGTATGTAAAAGAAACTGAAACACATCTTTTGTAGAACTATACTGAAATTTATTTGGGAAAAACACACAGTAGAAAAGTACATGGAATAATGTAAGCATTTGTCTGCAGCAAAAAACTACATAAAAATAGGTAAACACATCTGTAAATAATGTAATCCTCCCTCATTTGTATAATAGGAATAATTATCTACTTTATGTGGTTCATTTAAAAATGTTTTAAAAGAATTTAGTTTGCATCAATCTTGGTTCCAATTTGCTAATATATTTATTTAGGGATATTTTTATATATTCAGACACTATAGGCTCTGACCATGAAATTTAATCTGAAATCTACATTTCAGGTTCTTGTGTTACTCTGTTACACTAGAGTTGAGAACCACTGTCTTAGCATATTTATTAGCATTTAGAAAATCTTCCATTTATTAACACCTCTACAGATGCAGACATATAAATATTTAATAGTATTTATAAAAACAGGAATATTTTATAAGATCTGAACAATCACCTAAGAAATCTGAATTCTTACTATGTCTCCATAATTTCATTCTCTTGCTCTCCTGGTCTCATAAGAATCTATTCTTATCAATTGTATGGGTATATTTTCCTTTCAATATTTCTGGACCAGCATTGATTTATGAATTCAGTTTTCTTAAATATTTATCCATAGAGTGTCAAAACTCAGCTAAGCACTGTAAAAAATAAGTATTGTGGCTGAAAGATATTACTTGCTCAAGTGCTTTGAATTGTTCTTTAACTATTGACACCATGATCTGAGAGACAAAAACTTCATTTAACTTTTAAGTTTAATAAGTCAATGTTTTCAAAACTCTTGTACATCTTTACTTGTTATGTGAAAATGTGTAGAAAATATATTGGTGGGTGATACTTCTCTGATTTCTAACAAAAATATATGTAAAATTTCACAGGTTATTTTCTAAAAACAACGAGGTGGTCATTAAAATTCACATACTTTCTTCTTGAGATATATCTTCAAAATATCCCTGAAGTCTGTCCAGACATGAACTCTTTATGATAACACACAAACGATTTCATCATCAGGAAGGGAACAACATTTCCATTTTGCTCCAATGGTGAAGTTTTTGCCAAGAAATGGAACTGGGAAAACAAACATTTTAGTTGTGGGTCATTGTCCTGCTACAATAGGCAGATTGTGCGTATATATCTATTTCTCTCTGCACTCATTTGCCTGAGGAAAATAAGGAGAATAATACTCATCTCTGTATGGTGGCAACTAAACAAAGTTTGGAGCTTAAATGTGTATGATTTGTTGTTTCCTTATGAACTAATTACATGATAATGCAAGTAAGAAGTTAACTGATAGTGTAAACTATTCAAAACGCACTGGAGTCTTGAATGATATGAAGTTATATAATAATATATCTAAGCCAGAAGCACATATTGACCTCTTCCTGTCTCTTTGTGCCCTTTTAAACCAATGAATAACTCTGTTTCATTTTAAATATTTTATATAGGTATAATTAAATAGATTATCATGTACATGTGTCAAAAGCAATAAGTGGAACAGAAAAGATTAAAAAATAAATTGACAGATACTGTCCAATGCAGTAAAATGTTTCGTTTTAGCACAGCAGAGAAAGATATAAGCAGAGATTCCATATATAGTCACTGGTACATTATACTTTCATATTTGTCCCCATTAAGTTCATTGGTACATTTAAAGCAAACAATACAGTTACATTTATCATTGGGATCTTGTACCTTTACATGATATGTCTTGGTTCTTGTTTTTCCCCATACCTCTTCCCTTCGGACTTTCACATTTCCTAAAGGAAAATGAAATCATGTCATGAGTTATCCCCACTTGAGGCTGTGTGAAATTATTGCAAACATGGAAGAGAATATGGAAAGCTACAAGATACCCTGCAGGAGCGGCAGGAGAGAAATGTACAGGATGACCTATCTTTCCTATGGTAGATGTAGCTAATGCTATTCATTGCTCTGCTTTTTGAGCTTTCAGGAACCCCAAACAGGAAAGGCATGGGGAGCAAAGTATCCCTTCCTGGAGTGTCCAAGAAGTGAAGTGGTTTTTTGTGCTGTTGAGGAAAATCTGCCAGTGTTAGTTCTCCCATAATTCCATATCTGTATTCAGACAGCCGAATTCAATTGAATAATTTTGCTACCGAACAATCTACTGCAGGTTCCATGGAAATGACAGTATTTCCATTTTCTACAAGCAATAATAATGTAGTTAATTATAACTACAGGCAGAAAAAGCACATGAAGTGAATCAAGCTACATAGAACACATTATTCAGTGCCTGGAATATGGGAAGACCAGAAAAACCAGTTAGTGATATTATGGTTACCTTCTCTACATCCTTATCATCAACTTCATAAAACTTTTAGTGTGCTTAGGAAACACTGCAGAAGAGGATATCTTCTGCTATGTGTGAGACACCAATGAGAAATAAAAACAGGGCATATAGATAGCAAATTTTAAATAATAATTCTGCTTTCCCCACTAAAATCATGAACATAGCTTTACATTCCTTATAACATATTTCTCACATTTCTACTTCTCCACCTGACTGCCTAAATGGTCATATTTGTCCTTATGATGAAGAAAAAATACTTTCAAGGATACTTCCCATATCATTGAGATCCCCCTGCACTTACTGGGTGGTGCTGTTTCTCTGCTGGGTCATAATCAAGGGAACCATATCCAAAGACTCTCCTATGTCTGCTGCCCAGTGACACAATATTGAAACTAATACATAGTCAAATATGATCTTCCTCAAACATACAACCATGAGCCTGGGACATGGATATGGAGGTCACTGGACTGGTGTCATCAAGCTGAAAGCCTGGAGTGCAAGTTGATCATTGACTACTCTGTGACCTTGGGGGCTCAAAAAGCAGAGCTCATAATTAACCAAATCGGTCCATGCCATCCCATTCTCTAAGGGCTTCCTGACACTAATGGAAGATGGAGACAAGAAGAAAATAAATGTCCACAGAGATTTTGGGCTATTCCTCTACTCAGGTAAAATAGGTATATACAATTTGCTTCTTTTATTTATGTGTAGTTTTTAAATAACCATCTGCCTTTATTTCATCCATGGGGTAGAATACATATGTCAAACAACTTAAAATATTTACTACATTAATTAATTACACATTTTGATGATACAACATCATACATTTAAAGTAATTTTTATTTTCTGAAGTCAAATATATATTCAATATTAAAATTCCCTGTTCACCCCACCAGGATTTTGGAAGTCTAGATGTTAGGTTTCTCTGCTTTTTCCAAACTACATTCAAGTGAATGGCACAGATACTCAGAGGGGACTGTTCTGTTGTGGGTCTTGCCAGGCTGTTTATAATGCCCCAGTTTCTCACACAGTAGATGAAGATATTCAGCAAAATGGGGGCCACTGTATACATCATAGAAACTACTGCACTCTAGGTAGTAAATTTTGATGCAGCTGAGCCAACACATACACCAATGCCTCTTGCATAAGATAAGCAAACTGACAGTTGGGAGACTCACTTGGAGAAGACTTTATACTACCAACCATTAATGGGCTTTTCAGTGTGAGTAAAAAAATTAGGAAGAGGAAACAATCTGTAAGATGAGGGGCAGGGAGAACATAGTGATATACTTCACTGTGTTACTATGAAAGTTGTTAAAACAAACAAGGATTTTTGCATCTATATTCATTAAGGAGATTGGCTTGTAGTTTTCTTTTTTAGCTGGGTCTTTCCATGATTTGGGAATCAAAGTAACACTTGCTTTCAGGAATGAATTAGGAAGTATTGCTTCCCTTTCAATTTAATTGAAACATTTAAGAGTAGTTCTTCTCTATATATCTTGTAAAATTCCGCAATGAATCCATCAGGACCTGAGCTTTTTTTTTTTCTTTAATTGAGTTTATTGGTACATTTTAGGTATACAGTACAGTTACATTCATTATTGGGATCTTGTACCTTTACATGACAGGTGGTCTTGCTTCTCATTTTTCCCCTGGTCCGTGCCCTCTCTTCACCCTCTCCTTCCCTCCCTATTTACAAACACTTTATTTCCAGTTTTTCAATTTCTCATATTTTCTCACTTATTACCTTTCCCCTATCCTTCCCACTTTCCCTACACCTTTAGCACTTTTCTTCCCATTTCACAATGTCAGTTACCTCATTAGATCTTCTGTACTATTATAGTTTTTCACACCAGAGAAACTATTATGTATTTACACATGTTTGACTTATTTATTTCACTTAGGAGTGTATCCTCAATATGTATCCATTTTCCTATGAATGAGTCTAGTTTCTCATTCTTTTTTTTTCTTTTATTGAATTGATTGGTACATTTTAGGTATATAGTAAAATTACATTTATCATTGGTATCTTGTACCTTTACATGACTGTATTGGTTCTCATTTTTCCCCCTTATCCGTATCCTCCCTTCACTCCTTCCTCCCCTCTCCATTTACAAACACTTTATTTCAATTTTTACAATTTCTCATATTTTTTTCTTTTCCTTTATTACCTTTCCCCTACCCTTCCGATTTTCCCTACACCTTTAGCCTTTTTCTTCCTATTTCATATTGCCAATTATCTCATTATGATCGTATATACTATTACAGTTTATTCATACCAGAGAAACTATTCTGTATTTACACATGTGACTTATTTGTTTCACTTAGGAGTATATCCTCAATATGTATGCATTTTCCTATGAATGAATCTAATTTCTCATTCATTATGGCTGAGTAGTTTTCCATTTTATAGAAAAACTACATCTTCTTTATCCAATCTCCAACTGATGGGCAAATGGGCTGTTTCCAAATTTTATTACAAACTGTGCAGCTGTAAACATGGGTGTGCATATATCACTCTGTTATGATTCTTTTAATTTTTTGGAAAGATATCCAGAAGAGAGATGACTGGGTAAAATGGAATCTCTACTCCCAGCTCTTTGAGGTATCTCCATATTGATTTCCATAGTGGTTGTACCAGTCTGCACTCCCACCAACAATGGAGAAGGGTTCCTTTCTCCCCACAACCCCGACATGGGCTTTTCTTTGTTGGTAAGTTTTAATTACATTTTCAATTTCACTGATTGCATTTGAGGTATTTAAAAAGTTTTTATCTTCTTTCAACATTGGTAATTCATAAGTGTCTAGAAATCTGTCCATTTCTTCTGTGTTTTCCATTTTTTTGACTAAAGGTTCTCAAAGTAGGTATTGATTACCCTCTGGACTTCACCTTTTTCATTCCTAATTGAATGGATCTGAGTCTTTTCTTTCCTTTTTTTGATAAGGTTAGCTAAGGGTTTATCAATTTTATTTATTCTTTCAAAAAACCAACTCTTTCAATACATTTCTTTTTTGTATCATTTTCTTAGTTTCCATTGCATTCATTTCTGCTCTAATCTTTATAATTTCCTCTCTTGTACGAGTTTTGGGTTTTTCTTGCTCTTGTTTTTTTAGTAGTCTAAGATTCATCATCAGGTTGTTTATTTGAGCTCGCTCTGTTTTCCTAGTGTGGGCATTCAGTGCTATGAATTTTCTATGAGGAACTGCTTTCGTTGTGTCCCATAGATTCCTGTATGGTATATTGGCATTATTATTTATTTCTCAAAAAAATCTAATTTCTTCTTTAATTTCCACTGTCAACTATTGATTTTCTCAGGAGTGTGTTGTTCAATTTCCATGTGTTTATGAGGTTCCTATGGTTTCTTATTCATTCATAGGAAAATGGATACATATTGAGATATACTCCTAAGTGAAATAAATAAGTCACAAATGTGTAAATAACAAATAATTTCTCTGGTGTGAAAACTATAATAGTACATAAGATCCTGATGGTGTAATAGACAATGTGAAATAGGAAGAAACGGGCTAAAGGTGTAGGGAAAGTGGGAAGGATGGGGCAAAGGTAACAAGGGAAAACAAAAAAGAAATATGAGAAAATGAAAAAATGGAAATAAAATGTTTGTAAAAGGGGAGGGAAGGAGGGGTGAAGAGAGGGAAGGGACAAGGGGAACAAATGAGAACCAACATCTGTAATGTAAAGGTACAAGATCTCAATGATGAATGAAACTGTACTGTATACCTAAAATGTACCAAAAAACTCAATAAAAAATAAAATTAAACAAATAAGATTAAGATAGTGGTCAGTGTTGCAAAATAAATTAGCAATTTCCACATCTCTGGACTAAGAAAATTGTAAGACAATATAATGAACCAGATAGGAGTTGAAAACACTAAGCAAAAATAAAATAAAAAACTAAGAAGCCACAAAGTCAAGGTTTTCCAACTATTGAGTCATTGGGTTGCAGATGGCCCCAAACTGATCACAGGCTATCACAGTCAGGAGCCTGTGATTCCTGCTTCCAAAGATAAAAAGGGAGACCTCTCTGTCAAACAGCCAACATAGTAGATGACTTTGCAGTGAGGGTGGGTGTCCACAATCATCTTTCAGACCATGGCGAAGATGAAACAAAATTAGTCACAGAGAAGCTGGAGAGAAGAACATGGCAGTGTGGAGGTTGGAGTCAGAACTGATGGTCAGGATAATGAGCAGATTCCTGAGCCCTGTGACCACGTAACTGCACAGAAATAGTGCTGAGCGGACAAGCTGTGGACTGCACACATATGAGAGTGATAAGGGATGGAATTCGGAAGCAAGTATTAGATTCTGTACTTCTCAGTAGCTTTCACACCTTTGCAAAAGAAAACATTTTTGGACAAAAGAGAAACATGTGCAGGTATGAACTACTTGATATATTTTGAATCCAAGTTCACATTAATAGTGTATACACTCTGGAGGTCCAATAACCTTCAGTAATCTGTAAGTTGTGGCAAAGAACATCTTCTTAGAACTCTTTTAATACTTATTTATGAGTTACTCACAAACTTCTATACCCAACTATGTCAGAAATACTCATGTGAAAAATTTAAAAGATGAAGAACCTGAGTGACCACAATCCAAGTGGTCATAGTGACTCATCCTGCCTTCATAACAAGGAGAATATGAAATATTATTCTTTCTCTAGAAAAAAACAGTTCTTACTAAACAAAATTATAAAATAATAAAATATTTCTTACTGTATTCTAAGTAAATGGAAGAAGTTCTCTTCACATATATTTGTGAACATCAAGAGTTTGCTTTGCATTATATGGAAAATAATTAAAGTCAATAGTTTATAATATGAAAATATTACTATGTACCAGTTATTTTTCAAGAATATTTAAATCATTACTGACTTTATTGATTTCCTTCCTTTTGGGGTATAAGCAGCAACGCAAATAATATTTACTCTATAAAAAATTGTGACTATCTAAATTTTCTGTTTATCCCTCATGGAGTCCAAGTCCTAATCAGTATCCTTTTTTTTTCTAATTGAGTTTATTGGTACATTTTAGGTATACAGTACAGATACATTCATCACTGGTATCTTGTACCTTTACATGACAGGTCTTAGTTCTCATTTTTCCCTTTATCCCTGCCCTCTCTTCACCCCCTCCCCTATTTATAAATACTTTATTTCCATTTTTTATTTTTTCATGTTTTTTTCCTTTCCCCTTATTTCATTTCCCCTATGCTTCCCACTTCCCCTAGCCTTTAGCCTTTTTCTTCCTATTTCACAGTGTGAATTATATCATTAGGATCTTATGTACTGTTATAGTTTTTCACACCAGAGAAACTATTTAGTATTTATACATGTGACTTATTTATTCTAAGTAAATGGAAGAAGTTCTCTTCACATATATTTGTGAACATCAAGAGTTTGCTTTGCATTATATGGAAAATAATTAAAGTCAATAGTTTATAATATGAAAATATTACTATGTACCAGTTATTTTTCAAGAATATTTAAATCATTACTGACTTTATTGATTTCCTTCCTTTTGGGGTATAAGCAGCAACGCAAATAATATTTACTCTATAAAAAATTGTGACTATCTAAATTTTCTGTTTATCCCTCATGGAGTCCAAGTCCTAATCAGTATCCTTTTTTTTTCTAATTGAGTTTATTGGTACATTTTAGGTATACAGTACAGATACATTCATCACTGGTATCTTGTACCTTTACATGACAGGTCTTAGTTCTCATTTTTCCCTTTATCCCTGCCCTCTCTTCACCCCCTCCCCTATTTATAAATACTTTATTTCCATTTTTTATTTTTTCATGTTTTTTTCCTTTCCCCTTATTTCATTTCCCCTATGCTTCCCACTTCCCCTAGCCTTTAGCCTTTTTCTTCCTATTTCACAGTGTGAATTATATCATTAGGATCTTATGTACTGTTATAGTTTTTCACACCAGAGAAACTATTTAGTATTTATACATGTGTGACTTATTTATTTCACTTAGGAGTATATCCTCATTATATATTCATTTTCCTATGAATGACTCTAATTTCCCATTCTTTATGGCTGAGTAGTATTGCATTTTATAGAAAAACCACATTTTCTTTATCCAGTTTCCAACCAATGGGCAAATGAGCTGTTTTAAAGTTTAAGCTATTACAAATTGTGCTGCTATAAACCTACGTGTGCATATGTCACTCTGGTATGATTAATTTAATTCTTTTGAAAAGATACCCAGCAGAGGGATGGCTTGGAACCTCTAAACCTAGTTATTTGAGGTATCTCCATACTGATTTACATAGTGGTTGCACCAGTCTGCACTCCCACCAAAAATGGAGAAGGGTTCCTTTTTCCCCAGAACCCTGGCAACATATTTTATTAGTTGATTTCTTGATAGCAGCAATTCTTTGCAGCATGAAGTGGAATCTCATTGTAGTTTTCATCTGCATCTCTCAAATGACTAGTGATATGGAACATTTTTTATATATTTCCTTGCTGCTTTTACTTCTTTGTCCGAGAAATGTTTGTTCATTTCAGATGCCCATTTTGTAATCGGATCTTTATATTTGGGGTTTGATTTTTTAAAGTTCTTTATATATTCTAGAACAATGGAGAAGGGTTGCTTTCTCCCCAGAACCCCGCCAACGTATTTTATTCTTTGTATTTGGTGGGCCTGATTTTTGAGTTATTTATATTTTCTAGGTAACAGTCCTTTGTCTGCGGAGCATCTGGTGAAATTTATTTTCCACATTGTAGGTTTTCTTTTAGTTCTGTTGATGGTTTCTTTTGCATTGCAGAAGCTTTTTAATAAGATGAAATCCCACTTGTTGATTCTTTCTGCTAATTCCTGTGCTACTGAGGATTTGTTCATAAAGTATTTTCCTATGCCAATGTCTTCAAGTTATGCCTAACTTAATCTATGTCTTTTAGTAAAATACACAGTCTAACATGACTCTCTGCTCACTTAAAAATATGGCATCAGTGCACACTATAGAGATCAGTATCTAAGAAAATATTGAAATGTTAAGAAACATACATGAAATTATTTATATCCATATTTGTCTCCATAAAAACCATCCAGTCTCAGTGAAACAACTCATGAAGATATTTTTGCATTTTTTCCTGTATTCTATAGTGAACTGTTGAAACTGTTTCATTTTCTTCTAAACTTAAACTTTCTTATTTATAGTTAAGAATTAGCACCAATGAGAATCTGAAGTGTGTTCCAGATTTGTGTATCAACAGTTTTATCCCTTGTTAACATTTTATGTCAGTTCTTCCCAATACATGAATTATAACTTACATATCTCAGCTCCATAAAAAATTCTGTATCATTGTTTTATCAGCATAAGTTAATTGAAAACTAGTCCGAAACAGAAATATACATGAAGTGTTGCAAAAAAAAAAAAAGTCTCGGAAGATGCACAATGCATAGTATAGAAATAAGACCTCATATAATAGTTTTCAAATCATTTTATTGATGCATGTTAGATTTACTGGGTACTGTTTTGCTTTTCCAGACCTGTACATGCATATACTATATTGAGCATGTTAAAAACGTTTAAATAGAGTAAATCAGTGTGTCCCATTCCCATTTTTACCTGAAGATATGTCATAATATCCACCAAGGCTGGTATCAGTCTGAGACCAAGTTCATCAGAATATTTGTGTATACATTTTATGTGGTCTTTCCTAAATCAGGGTTCAGAAAAGTGCTGTTGATGCATTTAGGCATTAGAAATGATTCACTGGTATCACTTATTCTTGTCATTTAACTTTGAAACCATTTTGAAAATATTTAATAACATTTTATTATTTTAATTATCAATAAATTTGAAATTTTTTATATTTCTGCATGCATGTCTTCAAATGTGTGATTACAATACAGTGAATGGTGCCACTGTGTTCCATCCAATACAAAGGTAGACTCATAAATTATGGTGTGTCTTTATCAAACTTATTCATCATATCTTATACCAATTGACTTCTAGCCCTACTCCAAAGGCAAAAAAAAGCCTGAAAAGTTAAATATTTACAATTAATTCATGACAATGATGCATCCATGAAAGCACAAATAAAGACAAAAAGAGGCTATAATTATGTTCAAGTTGAGGGGAAGTATAATAAGAGAGATTCATAGGAATGGAATATAGTGAAAATGGCCTTACTTCAAAAACTGCTGTACAGATACAATGCAATCCTGCTTGAAATACCAACAGTATATTTCACAGAACTGCAGAAAACAATCACAAAATTTATTTGGAAACAGAAGAGACTTAGAATAGCAAAAGCCATCCTAGGCAACAGAGATATGGCAGGGGATATCATAATCCCGAACCTGAAATTATACCACAAAGCCACTGTGATAAAAAACAGAATGGTACAGGCAAAGAAACAGACCCATGGATCAGTGGAACAGTTTGAAAGATACAGAAACAACCCCAGATGTACTCAGCTAACTCAACTTTGACAAAGGAGAAAAGCATCCTCAGTAGAGGAAAGATAGCCTCTTTAATAAATGGTGTTGGAAAAACTGAATTTTATCTTGCCAAAGATTGAAATTAGACCCCTGTCTTTCACCATGCACTAAACTAGAATCTAAGTGGATTAAAATTTTAAATATTAAAACAGAAACATTACGATTGTTGAAAGATAAATTAGATAAAAATCTTGAAGACACTGGCATGGGAAAATACTTTATGAACAAAATATCAGTAGCATGGGAACTAACACAAAAAATAAACACTTGAGATCTCATCCTTTTTAAAAGCTTTTGCACTATAAGAGAAATCAACAACAAAGCTAAGTGACAACCTACAGTGTGGGAAAAAATTTTACCTGCTGTTCCTCAGACAAAGGTCTACTCTCTAGAATAAATAACTCAAAAAAATAAGATTATTTTTTTGAATACAGAATACAGACGATTATTAAGAAGATCATCCATCCTGACCAAGGTGGATTTATTCCAGAGATGCAAGGGTGGTTCAACATATGAAAGTCAATAAATGTAATATATTATATTAGCAAAGTCAAGGACAAAAACCATATGATCCTAGCAATAGATGCAGAAAAAGCATTAGATAAAATTCAACACCCATTCATGATAAAAACCCTGCAAAAAATTGGAATAGATGGTCTATACCTCAACTTAATAAAGGCTATGTATGAAAAACCATCAGCCAACATCATATTAAATGGCCAAAAACAGAAAACCTTCATGTTAAAATCAGGAACAAGACAAGGATGCCCATTATCACCACTCCTCTTCAATATAGTTCTGGAAACATTAGCCACAGCAATTAGACAAGAGAAAGAAATTAAAGCAATAAAGATAGGAAAGGAAGAAGTTAAACTGTCATTATTTGCTGATGATATGATACTCTACATCAAAGACCCAAAAGACTCCACCAAAAGACTTATAGACTTAATTGACAGATTCAGTAGAGTATCTGGATGCAAGGTGAATACCCAAAAATCAATAGCCTTCTTATACACAAATAATAGACTCACTGAGAGAGAAATAAGGGAAAAAATTCCTTTTACAATAGAATCCAAAAAAAAATGAAATATCTAGGAATCAATCTAACAAAAGAAGCAAAAGATCTCTACACTGAAATCTACAGCACTCTGAAAAAGAAATAGAAGAGGATATTAAAAAATGGAAAGATAGCCCCTGCTCCTGGGTAGGAAGAATCAACATAGTGAAAATGGCCATACTACCAAAACTTCTATATACATTCAATGCAATGCCAATTGAAATTCAAGCACTATATTTCACAGAACTAGAAAAAAGAATCCAAAAATTCATTTGGGACCATAAGAGACGTAAAATACCAAAAGCCATTTTAGGCACCAGGCACATGGCACCAGGTATAACAATTCCCAATGTGAAACTATACTACAAAGCCACTGTGATAAAAACAGCATGGTAATGGCAAAGAAACAGGCCTGAGGATCAGTAGAACAGACTAGAAGACACAAAACAAACCCAGATGTACTCAGCTACCTCATCTTTGACAAAGGAGCTGACCATCCTCAGTGGAGGAAAAATAGCCTCTTAAATAAATGGTGTTGGAAAAAATGGATGTCAACCTGCCACAGATTAAAATTAGACCCTTATCTTTGCCGTGCACTAAATTAAAATCCAAATGGATTAAAGATCTAAATATTAAAACAGAAACATTAAACTTGCTGGAAGGTAAGTTAGGCAGAACTCTGGAAGACATTGGTATAGGAAAAGACTTTATGAACAAATCCTCAGTAGCATGGGAACTAGCAGAAAGAATCAACAACTGGGATCTCATCTTACTAAAAAGCTTCTGTACTTCAAAAGAAACCATTAGCAGAACTAAGAGACAATCTACAATGTGGGAAAAATTTTTTACCAGCTGTACCTCAGACAAAGGACTATTATCAAGGATATATAAAGAACTCAAAACAATCAGTCCCCCCAAATATAAAGACCCGATTCAAAAATGGGCATCCGAAATGAACAGACATTTCTCATACAAAGAAGTAAAAGCAGCAAGAAAATATATGAAAAAATGTTCCACATCACTGGTCATTCGAGAGATGCAGATGAAAACAACACTGAGATTCCACCTCACCCCACAAAGAATGGCTGCTATCAAGAAATCACACAATAACAAATGTTGGCGGGGTTGTGGGGAGAAAGGAACCCTCCTCCATTGTTGGTGGGAGTGCAGACTAGTGCAACCACTATGGAAATCAATATGGAGATACCTCAAAGAGCTTGGACTGGAGGTTCCATTTGACCCAGCCATCCCTCTGTTGGGTATCTTTCCAAGAGAACTAAAAGAATCATATCACAGAGAAGTATGTGCACCCATGTTTATAGCGGCACAGTTTGTAATAGCTAAATCTTGGAAACAACCTATTTGCCCATCCGTTGGAAACTGGATAAAGAAGTTGTGGTTTTTCTATAAAATGGAATATTACTCAGCCATAAAGAGCGAGAGAATAGATTCATTCATAGGAAAATGGATACATATTGAAGATATACTCCTAAGTGAAATAAATAAGTCCCACATGTGTAAATACCAAATAGTTTCCCTGGTGTGAATATTCTGCAACAATGCATAAGATTCTAATAAGATTACTGACATTTAGAAATGGGAGGAAAGGAGCTAAAGGTGTAGGGAAGGTGTGATACGTAGGGGAAGAACAAAAAGGGAAAAGAAAAAAATGTGAGAGAATGAAAAGATGAAAATAAAGTGTTTGTAGATGGGGAGGGGAGGAGGGGGTGAAGGGATGGCAGAGGTAAGGGGAGAAAAATGAGAATCAAGACTTGCCATGTAAAGGTACATGATCCCAACAATGAATGTAACTGTACTGTATCCCTAAATGTACCAATAAACTCAATTAAAAAAAAAACAGAAACATTAAACTTGCTGGAAGGTAACTTAGGCAGAACTCTGGAAGACATTGGCATAGGAAAAGACTTTATGTACAAATGTTCAGTAGCACTGGAACTAGCAGATAGAATCAACAACTGGGATCTTATCTTATTAAAAAGCTTCTGTGCTTCAAAAGAAACCCTCAGCAGAGCTAAGCAACAACCTACAATGTGGGAAAAATTTTTTTACCAGCTGCTCCTCAGACAAAGGACCATTATCTAGAATATATATAAAGAACTTAAAACAATCAGCCCCCCCAAATATAAAGACCCCATTCAAAAATGGGCATCCATATTGAAGATATACTCCTAAGTGAAATAAATAAGTCCCACATGTGTAAATACCAAATAGTTTCCCTGGTGTGAATATTCTGCAACAATGCATAAGATTCTAATAAGATTACTGACATTTAGAAATGGGAGGAAAGGAGCTAAAGGTGTAGGGAAGGTGTGATACGTAGGGGAAGAACAAAAAGGGAAAAGAAAAAAATGTGAGAGAATGAAAAGATGAAAATAAAGTGTTTGTAGATGGGGAGGGGAGGAGGGGGTGAAGGGAGGGCAGAGGTAAGGGGAAAAAATGAGAATCAAGACTTGCCATGTAAAGGTACATGATCCCAACAATGAATGTAACTGTACTGTATCCCTAAATGTACCAATAAACTCAATAAAAAAAAATGGGCATCCAAAATGAACAGACATTTCTCAGACAAAGAAGTAAAAACAGCAAGTAAATATATGAAAAAATGTTCCACATCACTGATCATTCAAGAGATGCAGATGAAAACAACACTGACATTCCACCTCACCCCACAAAGAATGGCTGCTATCAAGAAATCACACAATAACAAATGTTGGTTGGGTTGTGGGGAGAAAGGAACCCTTCTCCATTGTTGGTGGGAGTGCAGACTAGTGCAACCACTGTGGAAATCAATATGGAGATACCTCAAAGAGCTTGGACTGGAGGTTCCATTTGACCCAGCCATCCCTCTGCTGGGTATCTTTCCAAAAGAACTAAAAGAATCATATCACAGAGAAGTTTGCACACCCATGTTTATAGCAGCACAGTTTGTAATAGCTAAAACTTGGAAACAGCCCATTTGCCCATCATTTGGAAATTGGATAAAGCAGATGTGGTTTTTCTATAAAATGGAATATTACTCAGCCATAAAGAATGAGAAAATAGATTCATTCATAGGAAAATGGATACACATTGAAGATATACTCTTAAGTGAAATAAATAAGGCACACATGTGTAAATACCAAATAGTTTCTCTGGTGTGAATAATCTGCAACAATGCATAAGATCCTAATAAGATTACTGACATATAGAAATGGGCAGAAAGGAACTAAAGGTGTAGGGAGGTGGGATGGGTAGGGGAAGGGTAATAAGGGAAAAGAAAAAAATGTGAGATAATGAAAAGATGGAAATAAAGTTTTTGTAGATGGGGAGGGGAGGAGGGGGTAAAGGGAGGGCAGGGACAAGGGGAAAAGTGAGAACCCAGACTTGTCATGTAGAGGTACAAGATCCCAACAATGAATGTAACTGTGATGTATCCCTAAAATGTACCAATAAACTCAATTAAAGCTGAAAAAAATAAGATCCCCCAAATATAAAGACCCAATTCAAATATGGACATCTGAAATGAACAGAAATTTCCCAGACAAGCACAGGAACTATTGAGCATATAGGTGAAGACCAAATCACATTGAATATATATATATATATATTTGACTTATGGACTTGTTTAAAAACTTTTTAAAGTATAGAATTGCTGAAATAGTTGTTGTCACTCTTATATATAAATATATTTACTAAGTAAGCTTTAAAATATTCAGAAAACTTGACATTTTTCTAAAACATGTACTATCAGAACTTATACATATAAAATTCTTTGTGGTACTTTCTGCCTTAAATTATATCCTGGCATTTAGGAATAATGCAATAAAAATACCTGTTTTTACCATCAACAGAACTATCAATTCATATAAACATTTAGTAATATTTCCTTCAGAACAAGTACCTATGAAATTTCAGTTCTTGGTATCTGCATTATTCCACTCTCCCAGACACTTGTTCTTCCAGACAAAGGCTTTCAGGAAATTGATGGGTAAGTTTTCTTATTAACGCTTCCATGATAGTATTGATTTGTACATCTATAGAATTTTAAGAACTTACTCCCCAAAGTACCTAAAGCTTATCTAAGTAGTGCAGAAGACAACATCAGTTGCCCTTGGTCTCTATTAAATTATATTGAACTGTGCATTGAGCCTCCACTTCTAATGCATTCACTTCTAATGCTTTAAATAATGCTCAGCTTTATTTGATAGAACATTATTTAATTTGTAAATTCATTATTATAACACCCTTTTCAAAATTCTTGTACCTAACACCATTTCACATAAGTAAAATTGCTATAAAACATTTGGTTGGAGGATAATTTTTTACTTCCTGCAATTGCTGGATTATCTGTATTAATATTAATCACCCATATTTCTTGTCCAAATAAATGTCAGCCCCTATCACATATATCATATTTTTCTTAATATGTACCTTCAAAAATATGCCTGAAGTCTGTCTAGCAACAATCATTCTGAGATAACTAATCAAGAAAATTTATATTGTATTGGAGATACTATTTTCATTTAACTCCAATAAAAGAAACAACATCCTGGAATGGGTGTAAAAAACTGAATATTTCAGCTGGTAGTTAAAGCACTCTGGAAGTTTGAGGCAGGATAACAACAGGTTCAATCCTAACCTGAGTAATTTTTAAGACTGTGTCTCAAAATAAACAAGTAGGATATGGGCTAGAGACGTGGCCCTGGCTCAGATACCAAAGAAAAGAAAGAAAGGAAAGGAAAGGAGGAAATGAAGAGAACAGAGAAAGGAAGGGAGTGAAAAGCTATAGTAGCACATAAGATGCTAATGAGATAATTGACCATGTGAAATAGGAAGAAAAGGGATAAAGGTGTAGGGAAAGTGGGAAGGATAGGGGAAAGGTAATAAGGGAAAAGAAAAATATGAGAAAATGAAAAAATGGAAATAAAGTGTTTATAAATGGGGAGGGGTGGAGGGGCTGAGGGGACGGCACAGACAAGGAGAAAAAATGAGAACCAAGACCTGTCATGTAAAGGTACAAGATCACAATGATGAATGTAACTGTTCTGTATACCTAAAATGTACCAATAAACACAATAAAAGAAAAAAAAAAGAAAGGAAGGGAGGGAGGATTAATGATAGATTTCAGTTCTGAATATTGACCTGCTACATTATGTAGAAGGTATGTGAATTTCTCATCTCTACTCAAGCTTCTCCATGGAAATGGTGTAATATCTATTGCCACAAAATATATAGCAATAAGCAAAATTTTACCCATATGCATTTCTTGTCATTATGTTTTTTCTTAATTCTACAGAGAAATAAAATTGCCAGATGGCACTGCAGCCTCAGAACCATGTGAAAGTTTAAGCAGGTCTCAGCCCAAACAATAAGATTTACCTTTAAATTATCCTTGTACATCTGCTTTCTTGTGCCTATGAAAATATTGATCATGGCATTTCAATAACATAATGAAAGTGAAAACAGGAATGTATCACGCATGTTCAAACCTCATTGATTACAGCCAGGATTTGTCAACAAAGGCAGAAACCATTCAATTAATAATTTGTTTTTCCAGTGCTTGGCATTAAATCCAGAGTACACTGAGCTTTTTTTTTTTTTTGGTCACTTTTTTTGAGACAGGATTTGGCTGTCACCCCAGCTGACTTTGAACTTTTTATCCTCCTGCCACAGCCTTCCCAGTAGCTGGGACGGCATGAGTCCGTCACTGTGTTCAGCAATAGTTTCACTTTTGATTCCTCCTTGCATCAATACAATGCAAGTTTTATGGAACCAGAAATGAGAGGTATGTATTCCTCTCCAAGTACAATCTACCAACTTTGTTATTCCTAGCTGCCCTGAAGCTCTAATTAGGCAGTTTGCACAAGTATTTTAAAAGAAAACATCCGTGTCACATTACATCGAAATGCTCTTTTATTTTCTGTAAAGAAAAATGTGGCACTTCTAGCATAGGGAAGATTATGAGGATGAATGCAAGCAATCTACAGAGAACAGAGAGAGAGCTCAGAACTTGAAACTCAGGAGTGGCTCAATAACTATTCCTGTTGTTAAGGAAACTGTCTTCATCCTAAGCCTCCTCTTCACTACAGGCATAATCTTTTTGAAATGCTTTGCAATCAGTTTAAAGGTGCATTATCAGCTAACATGAGTGCAATGTCCATAGGAATTACAATCATTGTGAGAAGAAAGAAAAATTTTGAGAATTTTAGGGCACTCATCGTAAGCACATAGATAAATATCACAGTCCTCACAGTGAAATTTTTGAACATGTGTATTCTACTGCTTGGCTACCTAATTTGCATAATTGTCCCTGTGGAGAGGAAACAATGCTGCTCATGGTCCTTCCTCCACCCTCTGTCTCAGCACTTACTGGTTTGGAGTATTTCTCTGCTGTGACATGGTAAAAGAATGCCGATCCTACATGGTGCCCAGTAAAGACTAAGATTTGTTCTCAGGATTGATAAGAATGCAGTCTCAGGTGGGCTCTTCCTAAAGCAGAGAACCAAGATAGCATAGCCACAGGTGTCACCTGGACTTGAGCCTCCCAACCAAAAGGCTGGAAAGAAAGCTAAAGAAATAGGCCATCAATTGATTACTTACTAGTATATGGACTTGTAGGCTCAGTGAACACAGCTTATAATTTTCTGACTTCAAGGTAGTTATCATAATGTCTAAGGACTTTCTGACATTAACTGAAGAACATAAAATTAAATTCCATAAAAGCCTTCTGGGCTCTTTCTTGACTCACTCCTGAGAATATTTTTGCCTGCTACACACTGGTTATGCTCCATTCTTTTTACACAGGTATACCTGCTTTTTAATTTTTATTTTCTTATTTTGGTAAAATAAACATAATAAAAGTTTGCCATTTTAACCCTGCAGATAAAGGCAGTAATTACATTTATATAGTTGTGAAGCTATTTCTATCAATTATCTCCAAAACTATCTTTCCAGATTGAAACTGTGGGTTCATTTTTAAAATTCTGCATTGATTCTTCCTCCAAATGTTGGCAATGGCCATAGAATATCATGGAAAGTTAAAGCAATTTCAACAGAAAAAAATGCGACCAGAAAATTAAGATTTATAAGTATACATGGTAAATTTTACTGCTTTTTCTAAACTACATGTCAAATGCATTACACATGTCCTGAGATCACGTCCTGAGTGTAGAGCCTCCACTATGTGTTTTTAATGTCCCTGCTCCTGAAACTGCATATGAAGAGATTCAGCATAGAAATGACCATGATGTGTATCATTGAGGCCTCCAGGATGTTTCTAAGACAATTTGAAACACTCTAACCCAGCTACACTCTGAGTGCTGTTCTGTAAAATGGACCAACAACTCTCAGGTGAGACCCACAGGCGGAGAAAGAATATATTGTGGACAGTCATGTTACAATTGCCCTGACATATTAACAACTTTGGTTAAATTAATGGGAAAAGTGATAACCAAGATCTGTCATATAAAGGTACAAGATCCTAATGATGAATGTAACTGTACTCTATACTTAAAAAGTACCAATAAATTTAATGAAAAAATTTGTTTATGGAATATTCATCTGCCTCTTGTTATCAATAGCATGTACCCAGGTAAATATCCAGATCTCAGCTGTATTAAGTTTCAACCAATTTGAGTTACATCCAGCCCTTGGGAATCAATTGAGTGCTTAAGTCAAGGGTCCATTGTACTTACCATTTGATGATTGGATTATCAAAGTAGAGAAAACTGGGCTGGGGATTTAGCTCAGCGGTTCGGTGGCCTGCCTCACAAGTGCAAGGAGCCAAGTTCAATCCCCGGTACCAAAAAGAAAAAAAAAATAGAGAAAACAACTTCACAGTAAAAGAAAGACCCTTGCAATGAAAAAGAAACATACACTGTACCAATAAACTATGCTGTTGTTTTATTGGCAAGGTAACAGAATAGGAAAGATCAAGGACTTGAGAAGGATCACAGAAAAAATTGGAAATATTCACATACTTAATGTTTAAAAGCTGTAAAACAATTAAATGGTATAGTAGGCTTTCTTTTTTCTTTTTTCTTTTTCTTTTTTTTTTTGTTACCTGGATTGAACTCTGGTCCTTGCGCTTGCAATGGGCTTTCTAAACAACTAAACAATTCTAAGAAGCCACAGAGGCTGGCTTTCATAATGAAGTTATAGTTCAGAGGGAGACAATTGGCCACAAACCAGTCATAGGCCATCAGAGTCAGATGCATACTGTCAATAATACAACGATTAACTGAGTGAGGCATCCCACATAGGAGATTTCTCTGCTGTGAGTTTGGATGTCCATAATTATCTTTGGAATCATAATGGAGACTGAACAGATGTCAGCCAAGGACAGGTTGGAGAGGAAGAAGTACATGTCAGTGTGGAGGTGGGGGTCAGACATGGTGGCCAGGATGACGAGCAGGTTCCCAAGCATCATGACTAGGCACATGGACAGGAAGATTGCAGAGAGAATGAACTGAAGGTCTGGGTGTTTAAGATTGCCAGGTGATGGAATTTCAAAAACTCTGGAATGTTGTTCTTTTATATTGCTTTTGAGAGAGAAAGGAAGATGGAAAAAAGAAATTAGCAGTTGTCTTCAGTGCTCTTTATGAAGCAAGGAGACAAAAATATCTGGGAGAATGAACCACAAGTCCTTTGCAGGCATGGTTTGGCTTAGTTTCCATTTTGTAGGGCTTGTGTAGCGTTTGAGGGCAGAACCCTGTGAAAAGCTGTGATGACTTCTTAGAGTAACACTAGCCCATGAAGGTAGGAAACAAAAGGGAGAGGCCTGAAAAAGAGGGTAACACCAACAGCCATGACAAAGAGAGAGCCAGAAAGATTCAGTAAAGGACACTTCCATAACAAAGGCTGGGATACCTGGATGCTCAACAAACAAAGGCATTATTGGCTTGTCTGGAAGGATTCAGTTGTGCCCATGGAGGAGATATTTATACTCCTCTAAAGGATGTCTTTGTTGTGCTCATACTGATCATTTTAGCAGTATAGTCATTTTTTTTTCAGGATAAAACCCATAAACTGGGAGTACCTTTGGCAAATACTTCAGATCCCCATCCAGGTTCATCAGCCTGGGGTATTTTTTGCTTTCACTTTACAATAAGTGCTACTTTCTGCTTTTCCTGTACAATGAAATAATTTTGCTCTATCATTTTTTACTCTATATTTTGTAATTCTTTCTGGCTTGAGAGAAGAACCCACCAGCTGGACTATCACATTGGATTTACATATTTTAGTTCGGGGCATTTGTAATGCAGTTTAGATTTGTTGCACAGGCTGGTCTGTGGGATTAGTTGGCTCAAATGATTCTTTTGTCTCAAGCTCTAGAGTGCTGGGATTATGTGTGGTCCACCGCACAGAACTTTTGTGTGTGTGT
>NW_022900942.1:3007811-3105673 GCF_012274545.1 Fukomys damarensis | reverse complement strand
ATATTCTTCAAACAAATGTCCACAAGTTAAATATTTATATTTAAGTTCTATATACATTTGGCAACACTTCTGAATTGTGAAAAACAATGTCTTCTTATTGGCTTCTGTATTTTTTTTCTTCTATATATATCTGGTTTATAAAGAACAATGTGTAATGAAGAAGAACATTAGAGAGAAGAAGCCCCCATTCACATAAAGTACAGTTTAGTCTTTGGGGAAGAAAAAGAGGACAAAAAATCCTTCCTCCTTATAAAAATTATTTTAATTAAAGGCAATAAAGAACAAAAGCAGCAAGTAAATATATGAAAAATATTCCACATGAGTGGTCATTGGAGAGATGCAGATGAAAACAACACTGAGATTCCACCTCACCCCACAAATAATGGCTGCTGTGAAGAAAACAAACAGTAACAAAGGTTGGCAGGGTTGTGGGGAGAAAGAAACATTTCTCCATTGTTGGTGGGAGATCAGACTGGTGGATCCACTATGGAAATCAATATGGATTTACCTCAAAGATCTGGGACTAGAGGGTTCATTTGACCCAGCCATCCCTCTGCTGGGTATCTTTCCAAAAGAATTAAGAGAATCATATCACAGTGATATATGCACAAGTATGTTTGTAGCAGCACAGTTTGTAATAGCTAAAACTTGAAAACAGCCCATTTGTCCATCAGTTGGAGATTGGATAAAGAAGATGTGGTTTTTCTATAAAGTGGAATTCTACTTAGCCATAAAGAATGAGAAATTAGATTCATTCATAGGAAAATGGATACATATTGAGGATATACTCAAGTGAAATACATAAGACATACATGAGTAGTTTCTCTGGTGTGAAAAACTATAATAGTACATGAGATTCTAATGATAGAATTGACAATGTGAAATAGGAATAAAAGGGCCAAAGGTGTAGGGAAAGTGGGAAGGGTAGGGGAAAGATAATAAGGGAAAAGAAAAAATATGAGAAAATGAAAAAAATGGAAATAAAGTGTTTGTGAATGGGGAGGGAAGGAGGGGATGAAGGGAGGTCAGGGACAAGGGGAAAAAATGAGAACCAAGACATGTCAGGTAAAGGTACAGATCCTAATGATGAATGTAACTGTACAGTATATATAAAATGTAGAAATAAATTCATTTTAAAAAAAGAACAATAGCATCTTAGGCTGTGGATTCATCTCCGTGGTTCTGCCACCTGCCTCACAAGCACAAGTTCCTGAGTTCGATCCCTGGTACCAAAATAAATAAATAAATAAATGAACAAAAGCATCTTTTTGCATTCAGACAATGGTACAGATTCATCTGAAGCAGAAAGTATTTTGAAACTCAGGTTGCAAAATCTGGAGGCTAAATTAACATTAAAAGTTTGTAATTGGGACACATGACTATAAAACACTTATTATCCAAAGTTTTTATCATTCCTATGTTTTTCTCTTTTCCTTCTTTAGGGATGTATTGCTCAAACATTGTTTATCTTTTTAAAATCATATAGTACATTACAACTATTATCCTGGGCTTTGGTGGACTTTAACTTTGAAGAACTGTATCTAAACTTACCATGATTAATGATATCATAGGTTAGCAATATGACATTAGTATACACTGTACTTGGCAATCATTAGAAAGCACTGAAATGATAATGCTTTTAAATTTTATTTTGCTTTGTATGATTTCCTTTGTATGAAAACCATAAATATCTGGTGAGGAATATTATTCTTATTTTAGGAAGGAGAGTGGATATCATTATTCTATAGAAACCGGATGACAGTCCATCTTTCAATATTTTTCTGAATATTATTCCCCCAAACAAATGTGAATACATAATGTATTGCAAACATATAATAAAAATATAGTGCTACATACAACACAGACACCTTGAGTGAATCTCTGATCTACAATTTGCTTTGTAAAAAGGTTAAATGAGGAAAACTTATGGAGGCAAAGGTATTGAAAGGATCACTAATTTATTTTTTTCTTTTTACTGAGTTTATTGGTACATTCTAGGTATACACTACAGTTACACTCATTACTGGGATCTTGTACCTTTACATGAGAGGTCCTGGATCTCATTTTTTCCCTTGTCGCTACCCTCCTTTCACCCCCTCCTCCCTTCCCTAATCACAAACAGTTTAATTCCATTTTTTCATTGTCTCACACTTTTCTTTTCCCTTATTCCCCTTCCCCCACCCTTCCCTCTTTCCCTACACTGTTAAACCTTTTCTTCCTATCTCACATTGCTAATTATCCCATTAGGATCTTGAGTACTATTATAGTTTTTTACACCAGAGAAGCTATTCAAATTCACACATGTGTGACTTATTTATTTCACTTAGGAGTATATCCTCAATATGTATCCATTTTCCTATGAGTGACTCTAATTTCTCATTCTTTATGGCTAAGTAGAATTCCACTTTATAGAAAAACCACATCTTCTTTATCCAATCTCCAACTGATGGGCAAATGGGCTATGTTCAAATTTTAGCTATTACAACTGTGCTGCTATAAATATAGGCGCACATGGGTCACTATGATATGATTATTTTAATTCTTTTGGAAAGAGAACCCGCAGAGCTATGGCTGGGTCAAATGAAACCTCCAGTTCTAGATCTTTGCAGTATCTCCATATTGATTTCCATAATGGTTGCACCCATCTGCACTCCCACCAACAATTGGGAAGGGTTCCTTTCTCCCCACAACCCTGCCAACATTTGTTATTGTGTGATTTCTTGATAGCAGCCTATATTGACAAAGTCAAGGACAAAAACCACATGATCCTCTTGATAGATGCAGAGAAAGCATTTGACAAAATTCAACACCCATTCATCATAAAAACCCTGCCAACAATTGGAATAGATGGTCTATATCTCAACTTAATAAAGGATATATATGAAAACCCAAAAGTCAACATTGTTTTAAATTGCTAAAAATTGAAAACCTTCATGTTACAATAAGAAACAAGATACAGATGCCCACTATCACCACTCCTCTTTGATATAGTGCTGGAAACATTAGCCATAGAAATTAGACAAGAAAAAGAAATTAAAGCAATAAAGATAGGAAAGGAAGAAGTTAAACTGTCATTATTTGATGATGATATGATACTCTATATTGAAGACCGAAAAAGCTCCAACAAAAGACTTCTAGACTTAATTGACACTTTTAGCAGAGTAGCAGGATACAAGGTCAACAACCAAAAATCAGTAGCCTTCTTATACACAAATAACAGACTCATTGAGACAGTAATTAGGGAAATAATTCCTTTCACAATAGCATGCAAAAAATGAAGTATCTAGGAATCAACCTAACAAAAGAAGCACACGACCTCTACACTGAAAACTACAGCACTGTGAAAAAAGAGACAGAAGTGGTTATAAAAAAATGGAAAAACACCCCATGCTCCTGGGTAGGAGGCATCAACATAGTGAAAATAGCCATACTATCAAAAGTGCTATACAGATTCAATGCAAGGCCAATTGAAATTCCAACACTATAATTTACAGAACTAGAAAGAAGAATCCAAAAATTCGTTTGGAACCATAAGAGACCTAAAATAGCAAAAGCCATCCTAGGCAACAGAGACATGGCAGCGGGTATAACAATTCCCAATTTGAAACTATACTACAAAGCCATTGTGATAAAAACAGAGTGGTACTGGCAAAGAAACAGACCTGAGGATTAGTGAAACAGACTGGAAGACACAAAAACAATTCCAGATGTACTCAGCTACCTAATCTTTGACAAAGGAGCCGACCATCCCCACTGGAAGAAAGATAGCCTCTTTAACAAATGGTGTTGGAAAAACTGGATATCGACCTGCCAAAGATTAAAACTAGACCCTTATCTCTCAACATGTACTAAATTAAAATCCAAGTGGATTAAAGATCTAAATATTAAAAGAGAAACACTAAATTTGCTGTAAGATAAGTTAGGTATAACTCTGGAAGACACTGGCATAGGAAAAGACTTCATGAACAAATTCTCAGTATCACAGGAACTAACAGAAAGAATCAACAAGTGGGATCTCATCTTATTAAAAAGCTTCTGCACTGCAGAAAAAATCACATCAACATTAATTTCTTTTTAACAAAGCTTCAATTTTGAAGAAAATTTTAAAAAATTTAGAGAAGTTGCATTAAATGAATTATCCCTTTTCTGGGCACTATTAAATATAGTGTTAAATATATAAATATATAAATTAAATGTACTGTTAACTTGTTGGTGAAAGAAACCCTCCTATTCAGATGTACGAATATTAGCATCAAAATATCTCCAAAGACCAGGCTTCAGTTCCAATCTTTATGTGATATCTTAGTAGATCTCCATGTCAGTATTCTGAATACATGGACTATAATTTTCCCATCTCTATTGCACAGAGACAACTGGGATCCATTGCTCTGTTAGGTAAGACAAAGCAAAAATAATTACAGGTACTATTTTAAACACACATGTATAAATTCCATATATAGATATGGATATAATAATTGTCTAGCTTATATAATTACAGGGAGAATTAAATTTTCATATTTATTAAATTTAATTAGTGGTTCTCAGTCTCATAAGCCGATAAAAATAAACATGCACTTTAAACTGTTCAAATAACCTTGCCTCAGATCAGAAAATGAGGAATTCTTGGTATGTTCTTTATAAACTAGGGTTAAGGTAGACCCTGGTATGTATAATGGTATATTAGTAGTCCACTTACTGTTTCTTACTGTTAAGAAAACTACTAATTTCAAAATATAAATATTCAGCAATATTTGCTTCATAACAAATATGTATCAAGATGTGAATTTTCACCTTTGAAGTATGAGGTCTAGGTTTCCATGAATCATTCCACTTTCCTGAACACCTCTACTCCAAAGACAATGACTCTCTTTAATTTGATGGGTGGATTTTCCTGTCAGTTTACATGACTATATTGCGTTATGCATCTATAAAGTGTTCCTAAACAGCTTATTCCTAAATTACATGCACTCCACTAAATAGTATACAACACAATAACTATTGCCCTTGAAATTTACCACTTGGTTTTTTTTTTCATTGAGTTTATTGGTACTTTTTAAGAATACTGTACAGTTATATTCATCATTGGGATCTTGTATCTTTACATGTCAGATTTTGGTTCTCATTAGAATACCAAAAAATATTCTAGGCAACAGAGACATGGCAGGGGGTATAACAATCCCCAACATGAAACTATACTAGAAAGCCACTGTGATAAAAACAGCATGGTACTGGCAAAGAAAAAAACATAAGGATCAGTGGAATAGATTGGAAGATACAGAAACAACTCCAGATGTACTCAGCTACTTCATCTGGAGCCAAAGGAGCCAACCATCTTCAGTGGAGGAAAGATAGCCTTTTTAATAAATTGTGCTGGTAAAACTGGATCTCAACCTGCCAAAGATTAAAACTAGACCCTTAGTTTCACCATGCACTAAAGTAAAATCCAAGTGGATTAAAGATCTAAATATTAAAAAGAAACAGTAAAAATGAGAACCAAGACCTGTCATGAAAAGGTCCAAGTTCCCAAAGATGAATGTAACTGTACTGTACACCTAAAATGTACCAATAAACTCAATGAGAAACAAAAGAAGCAGTAAACTTGCTGTAAGATAAGTTAGGCAGAACTTTTGAAGACATTGGCGTAGGAAAAGACTTTATGAACAAATCCTCAGTAGCCTGAGAACTAGCAAAAAGAATCAACAACTGGGATCTCATCATTTTAAAAAGCTTCTGCACTGCAAAAGAAACCATTGATGGTGTGCTTTTAAATCTTTCTGTGACATATATGCATCTGTTTCTAAAATTTTAACTGAGAGGGGGTGAAGATAGGGCAGGGGTATGGGGAAAAATGAGAACCAGGATATATCATGCGAAGGTACATGATCCCAATGATAAATGTATACTGTGTACTTAAATAGCACCAATAAATTCAATGAAATAAAATACAATAAAAATAAAATTTTAACTGATACACATCATTAACTAATAGGAACATTATGTAACTTAGAGTTTATTGTTATCACAATCCTTTCAAAATTCTGTATTTCACAGAAGTCCAAATCATGACATAATAAGTGGATAAAGGCTTGTTGGTGATTTCTCACAATGGAGGTATGTGTAGTATTACTATAAACCACTTATATTTTTTCAAAGAAAAATCAATTATTCTCATGTACATTGCCTTTTGCTTAACATGTATGACCAACATATCATTGAGATCCATGTAGTATTATATCTTCCAAGAAAACTGATCAAGACAATTTATATTTCATTAGGAGTATTATTTCCTTTTTTATTGGTAAATTGTAGGTATACCATACAGTTACATTCATCATTGGGATATTGTACCTTTATATAACAGATCTTGGTTCATATTTTTGCCCATCCCCCTGGTCTCCGGTCCACCCCTCCACCCTTCCCTATTTACAAAGATTTTGTTTCCATTTTCCACCTTTCTCTATTTTTTCTCTTTTGATTCAAAGAAGGAAATCAGGAAATGAACATTTCAGTCCTATATATTGACCTTCTATAATACATAAAATGTGTGGGAATTTCTCAATGTCCCTGCACTCATACTGCCTGATGGAAAAACAGAGAATAATACTCATAACTAGACAACATGCAATTCTGGAATCTAATACATATTTCACAATTAAAATTGTTTTTAAATAAAAAATTCAGTCATTTAGGAAACAATAATTCTCTTGACTAATAAAACTGTCAAATTGCTCTGGAATCTTACAATTACATGAAGTTCTAAGGTTATCTCACCCCAAACAATCAGTTTTATTGATCTTCTCTCTTTGTATTTCTTTCACTTCTTTTATACTCCTGAAAATCTTCCCATGGTTTTTGAATGATTTAAAGCTATTATGCTTTTAATGGTACTATTGTTCTCATGTGTCCAAGACCTAGAAACAAAAGCTAGTCAATGGGATGTTCCTGAAGGATAAATTTTCAGGTAGGAAAACACCAACTTTTTAAAGTAACAATGATGGCCAAGATTTGTGAAGGAAGGAAGGACCTATGCAATATTTAACAGATTTTTATTTTGATGCCTTCTCTGGAACAAACACACTATAAGCTCCAGAGAATCAGCAGGAAAGCCGTTACTTCTCCAAATGTACAGCACATACTTACACAAGGGCAAAATTAAATACATTGCAGAAGTAGGAAAACAGCAACTTCAAGTCACAACATATTTTGGTTGAACACACAGAGATTAATCTTGCTAATAATTAATATCTAAAATACTTATCACAACTTATACCTTTGTCACATATTAACTTCCTAGAAACTATTGTCTGTTTAATTGATATTCAATGCTGTAATTGCAAATAGAAACTAATTTAGATGATAATGCTGAGTCCCAGAAATGCTATCAAACTTCCTTAAGTTAAATAACTTGTAAATGGAGCTGAGAGCAGTAAAAACTAAATTGACAATCTTTAGGTAAGTTGTACTAATCTTTTACATGGTTTACCAACCATCAGAAAGATTTAAATACAGGTACAGAGGTTTTGACTTCAGGTACAGTTTTCAACTTTTTGCAGTATCCTGAATAGGAAGAAATCAAGACCTGACTTTAAGTCTCCTTTTCCATTTGGGTGGGATGGTTTTAATGCTGCATGGTCAGCTGAAAGGATAATGCAAAGCAGGAAAACATCGAGGTCTGTGCTGTTCTCATGGGCTTTCACTTTCTGTGTTCCATGCTCGTGACCTCAACCATTCTTCCTATGGTTGACACACCAGGTTCCATGTGTAGCTTTATACTATGAGCTATTGGGAGCCCAGAAGAGGAACACACAGTGAGCAAAGTGTGTCTCTTAGAATGACAGGGTGATTGAGTTGTCAAGGGGAAAAACTGCGATGATTCTCCTCCTCAGGTACCCTGTGTGTAATCAGACAGCTCAATTCAAACGTGGCTTCAGTGTGCCAAGCTATACATCAGTACATGTTAGATAAAAAATTTCTTTCTCATTTCTTTTCCATAAAGCAAAATAATGTGGCATTCATCACCTGGGGAGGCCTGTGTAGATGAATTGAAACAATCTACATAGGACACTCGGCACTCAGAAGTACATCAATTATGATCGATGGGGTTATTATTATTGTCATTCACAGCCTCATCCTCAACATTTCCTTTATAATCCTTTTGAAGTTTTCAGGAAATAGTTCAGAGAAATTCATTTTATTATTTTCTGCATGTGATGTCTTTGAAAAGAAGAACCAATGTGTGAAGAAATCTAAACCTTGAATGAGATTTCTAGAAAACCCCACAACCATACACATAAATTCTGTGCCTTCATTGCTAAAATTTGGTATGGAGATGATCTCCCATTTGGCTATCCAGAAATGTAATATTGTCCTGATGATGAACACTCATTGCTCTTGATATTCCTTCCTCCAATCTGCATGTCTTTCACCATTTAGTGCTTTGTGCTACTTCTCTGCAGGGTCACGACATGATAGAAAATCCAGTGTCCTTTCTGTAACTATTTCCCAATGAAAATCCATGCTCTGTCCCCAGAATAGAGTTGCACACAGTCTCTTACAGAAACTTGCCAACACAGACAACCATAGGAGGACGAGACATAGATATGGTGCCTGCAGACTGGAGCCCTCAAACATCTTCTGGAGACATGAACTAAATATTAACTATTATATGATCTGGTAGAATAAATATGTAAAGCTTTTAATTAATCAAATTTGCCCATCAAAAGCTCTAAGGACTCTCTAATATTTATGGGAGAAGAAAGAAAAATAAATCTCCACTAAATTTGGGGGAGTACTTCCTACAATAAAAAGGAAGTTTAGTTATATGTTCATTCATTTTCAAGATCTATCTGGGGTTTTTGTTTTCACTTCTGCTATTGTAAACTTTTTAATTAAAAATTGACAGTATTCACTGTTTTTAAGTGCAGACCTCAGTGACGTTAATTATACTCACACTATAAGTACCTGCATAACCTAAATCTGCTTACAGAAGTTGTTCTTCACAAACTAAAATTTTGTACTCCTTAATAGTCCCATACTTCCTGCACTCATACATTGACTACCACTATTTTACTATGATAAATATGAGATGAAAATTTAAAACTATCTAATAAAATATGATCACAGAAGCAGAATGTATAGGTATAAGTGTTTAATTTTGCTGTCTTTTTTACTTTATATTTTACTAGATACCACAGGTCCTAATATTATAATTTTCTACCATGGAGCCTGCTCAAACTACTTTTGATGTCCCTATTCCTCAGGCTGTAGATGAATGGATTTAGCATTGGAGTGACCAATGTGTAAATGACCGAGGCCACCAAACAATTTTTCGGAGATTGTGATACAGATGAACCAAAGTACACACCAATACTTGTTCCATAAAATAAACAAACAACTGAGAGATGAGACCCACAGGTGGAGAAGGCTTTAAACTTCCCTCCTGGTGATGAGATTCTCAGAATGGAAGAAATAATTTTATAGTAAGATAAAAATATCCCTGATATAGGAAAAAATCCAAATAACACACCAGCTATATACTTTAAAATGTTACCTGAGAAGTTGTCAGAACAGCCAAGATTAAGGATTTGGGCAGGGTTACAGAAGAAATTGGAAATGAGCACACCCTTGAAGTAGGTAAATTGTAAGACAATCAAATTGTGGAGTTGAGAGTCCAAGAGGCTAAACAAAAAAGACAGCACAACTAAGAAACCACAGTGTCGAGGATTCATAAGGACTGGATACTGCAGGGGGTGACAGATGGCCACATACCGGTCATAGGCCATCACAGTCAGAAGCATGTCATCCATACTTCCAAAAAGAACATAAACAGACATCTGTGTGAGGCAGCCCACATAGGAGATGACCCTGCTGTGGCTCAGGATGTCCACAATCATCTTTGGGATGGTAGTGGAGGTGAAACAGATGTCAGCCAAGGACAGGTTGGAGAGGAAAATGTACATGGGGGTGTGGAGTTGGTAGTCAGAGATGACGGCCAGGATGATGAGCAGGTTCCCAAGGATGGTGACCAGGTACATGGACAGGAACAGTCCAAAGAAGATGGGATGTAGGTCTGAATTCTCTGAGAAGCCCAAGAAATGGAACTCGAAGACCTGTGTTAGATTTTCTGCTTCTATATTCCTTGAACACCTTTGGAAGTAAAAAAAAGTTGGAAGAAAAGAAGCACATTAATAAATACACTATATTTTGTATGTGGTTTGAGTTCATGTATTCAAACAAATTATTTGAACTTGGAGTCCATACACCTTCAACAATATTTCTTAATTGTGATGAAAGCAATTCCCTCTGGAACTTTTTCATTATTCTTCTTTGTGTTTTTAATGTCCTTCCAAACCCACCTACTTCACAGACACTCAAAAATGTTATAGCCAAAAATATAAGCAACTAAGAAGTCTTTGAGCATAGCAAAATATAACCTCCTCTCTTAGTTAATAATAAAGAGTGAACAATAACCTGTACCCTTTCAGAAAAATATTTCACTGGCAATTAAGAAGCAAACATATTTATCTATAACCAACGTATAATATTTATCTACTTATGATATTTATAACAAGTCCACAAAAGTTCAGACTGTGTCATCTGAACACTAATGTGATAGTTCATTGATAAATATAGGTATGTGCCTATTATGGCTCAGATATATTTTATCATTCTTGGATTCCAGTTTTCTCTCTTTCATACAAGTAAATGTTTGCTCAAATTAAATTTTTCTTTTAAAACATATTTCATATGTAATTTTATATCCTTGAACTTTGTGAAAACATCATAAACTTTGTCTTCTTGAATGCGCATAATCATATCACTAACCACATATGTGGCAATGGTGTACACTGCAGAGCTCAATGATTTAAACATAATGAAACATAGCTAGTTGTGGGGACACATGCCTGCAATTCCAGTAGTCTGGGAAGCTGAGGCAGGAGGATTGAAAGTTTGAACTCAATGTGGGAAACAGTGATTTAGCAAAACCCTTTCTCAAACAAACAAATGAAGCAGAACTAGGCATGTAACATTGGGTTCAATCCTCATTCCTTCCCCCCAAATGTAAATAAATGTTAAGAAACACTTTGTATTTTTCCTCCACAGGTTTATATTTGTCAAGCCAATATATTGGTAAGCTTTGTGTGTGAATATAGACATATATTTTTTTCTTTTTTGAAACTACATTCTTAAGCAACCTGCATATGCTCTTTGATTTTTTTCTAATCAAAAATTATCTCCCTGAAAGTGAAGGACTTTAGCACCATGGTCAGTTCCAATGCCCAGGTTTGAAACCTGACCTTCCTCCTATCCCTGGTTCATAGGCTGTCAAGTAAATCTTTCCTGAAACATGGATCACAAGGCTCCTTACTTCAGCTACCTGAAGAAAACTCAAGTTGATGATTTTGTCAGCTCACACTATATTTTGAAAGCAATACCAAGAAGGAAAGTACAGGAAATAACTAACATATTTGACAGTTTTGTCTATTATAATACAGCAACAATAACTGTCTGCTTATACAGATGTTTTAAAGAAACTTTTTTAAAACTTCCAGTGCTGAGGCATTTATCTGCCATGTAGAAGACCACAGAATTGATTCACATCACTACAAAAGGAAAAAAAAAAGCAAACAACAACAGAAATAGTTACATGCATAGACTACTACTTTTCAGTTTCATACATCAAGGTAACAAACTGGAGACTTTAAAAATATCTAAATATTCTGATTAAATTAAACCAGTTGAATCAACATATCTGTTAAGTGCATATATCACTCCTTCTGATATTTCCTAAAATTTAGAAAATTATTCATTAATACGACTTAATATTATTATTTTATTAATTAATGAAATTGGTTACTAATTTTAAAATATAATCTAATGCCATCTGCAGGAAAACTTCTACTTTAATCAGATAGAATCTATCACCTACATAATTCAAGTATTTGTTATTTTTGCATTATCCTCTTCTCCTGCACACTTTTTCTCCGGAGACAATTGCTGTCATGAATCTCATTTTCTTCTCAAGGTTTCCATGCCAGTCCAACTTTATAAACCCATAAAGAGCTTTCTTAATTATTTACCTAAAGAATATCTAAAATCATCTAAATGGAATACAATGAATCACCTATTACCCATGAGATATACTAGCTACATCAGCACGTGGATTGTACTTCTCTCTGTGAAGTAGATACATCTCCTTTGAATGATTCAGATGCACAGCATTACCTGAGGGAGGGACATCAGCTACTTATTGCAACAATCCTTTAAAATTCTTCTGCCTTCTCCATACTGCACAAGTGAATTTCCATATGAGATTTTCCAACAATTGATAGACATAAAAATATACTATTAATCATTTATATTTGTTATCCCAATAAAATTCAGTCATTATTTAATACTTCCTCTTACTCATGTACATCTGTAATCTCTGCACTTAAGAGGCTGAGGTAGGAGGATCTCAAATGCAATGCCATCCTCTATCCTACAATAAGACCATGTCTCGAACCTCCCCCAAAAAAGACAAAAAAGAAAAGTAATTTCAACTGGTATAGGGGGTAATTTTTCTACTTGGCTCTAGTAGAAGAGAAAATGTGAAAATGTCCTGGGATGGGTGTAAAAACAACAACAAGCAAACAAACAAACAAAGGACATTTTTGTCCCATATCATTGACTTCCTACAATATGCTGAAAATGCATAAATCACTCTAATTCCCTGAGCTCCATGTGTTTCATGGATATAGGGAGAACAAAAGCCATCCACACCATATGTTTGGCAAGCAGTCTAGATTTAGAAACTAATAAATATTTTGTAATTATTAGGTTTTTTAAAAAATTCAACCATTAATATAATGATACTCTCATTACGAGGCTCTGGAGCCTTGGAATAATGTGAAATATTAAAATGTGTCTAAGAAGTCTCATCTCCAGCACTAGCCTTGCCTCCCTACTTCTCTTTGTGTCTCTTTTGTTTTTTGTATTCTCATGAACATCTCTTCCATGGTCGTTGAATAAGCGAATGTTTATTTATTTATTTATTGTGGTATGAGGCATTTAATTTGGGCTCTTGTATTTGCAAGCCATGCAGCAGAATCACTGAGCCACATCCTTGGACCAGAATGAATGTATGAATGCTATCATTGCAGTTAAGTGGAATTGTAGGGCCCATAGGTCCACGTTATATACACAAACAAGTGTTATTTTATCTTGCATTTAATGCTATGGGAATTCTCTGACAATGATGAACTTGCAAAGAGAAAACTATTAAGTGTATTGAAGCTACATTGGTTATAGCCAGTATCTGTGAATAAAGGAAAGGTATATTCATGGTTTAACATGCATTATTATTTTAATGTTTATTCATTATTATGTCTCTTCTCTGCCAAATGTAGACTCTGGGAATTGGTTATGAGAGACATTGATCTTTTTCAAAATATATTGCATGTACTAAATATAAGGAAAAATTAAACTGTAATGTTCAAAACAGTAAAACAATGATCTCAAATCACAAAATCCTTTAGTTGACTGATGTGAAGATAATTCTTATTATTGTGATTAACTAGCTTCTATTTCCTCAGATTTTATACTCATCCTATGTTAATCTCATAGAGAATATTCATTACCTTTCATTTATACTCAGTGCAGTTGTAGGAACTGGAATTCCACTCAGATGTAATAATGAATGGGTTTAGTAATCCTATCAACCCTCCCTATGTTAAGGAGATAACACCTGGACCCAAAAGACATCAATTAAATTTTCAGACTGTGGGTAAAATATTCTACAAAGCAGAGGGACAGAGTCTTAACTGCAGAAACACTCTTTTTTATAATTGAGTTTATCAGTACATTCTAGGTATACAGTACAGTTACATTCAATACTGGTATCTTGTACCTTTACATGACAGGTCTTGGTTCTCATTCTTCCCCTTGTCCCTGCCCTCCCTTCACCTGCTCCTCCCCTCCCCATTTACAAACACTTTATTTCCATTTTCTCACTTTTTTTTCTTTTCCCTTATTCCCCTTCCCCTACCCTTCCCACTTTCCCTACATCTTTAGCCTTTTTTAAAAATACATTCCAAATTCCAGAGTATGAAGGAAAGCAAGGCTTGAATTTGTCTCCTTTTGTGATTGAGTGAGCTGATTCAAAATTTCAAAAGTATATGGAGACCTGCTAGGATGTTATGGTGTAGATAAAATAGTGATCAGTGCTGAATTTTCAGTGCCTGCACTTTCTCTGATCGCTGGATATGAAAATAGCCATTCTTCTTGTAGCTGATACAGCAGCTGCCACACAATGAGATCTGCAAGGACCCCCAAGAGAAGTTCACAGTGAGAAAAGGATTTCTTAAGGGAGTGAGAGGCTTTATTACTTAATTTTTGCACAACTCTATGCTCCCATACAGCAACCCAAATTGCATGATAGCCCTGATGATGGGAAAGCAATGATCCTGATAGTTCCTTTTCCTTCTATAATTTCTCTCAGCACTTACTGGTTTCTACTGCTATTCTTCTGAGCAATAACAAAAGTCTTCAGATCCAGTGTCTTGGTGCCCAGTGAAGACACAAGCTCCGTCCTCATAGTAAACATGAATGCTGGCTCAGATAGGAGCCTCCTAGTCCAGAATATTATAGAGGAAGACAGAAAGATATGGTTCCCACTGGACTGAAGGTTTGGAGGCACAGAACACTGACTGTTCTGTCATTAAGGGCTCAAAGCACAGAGATCATAATCAGCCAAAATGGTCCGTGTTATCCCAATCTCTATGGACTTTGTAATATAAATGGCAAAAAAAGAAGCAAAAATGAAATTCAACAAGTGTTCGGGAACTCTGTCTATTCAAGAGGATGCACAGGTGTGCTATTAATTTCTCTTATTTGTTACTGTCAACATCCACTGACTTTTTATTTCCATCTTTATTATGACAAAATTTAACTCTTGAAAATTTACAGTGTTCACCATTATGTAGTGAAGAGCTCACTTGCACCAATTACACTCACACTATGGTGAAACTATCACCATCCTCCATTTCCTGAAAAATTTCAGATTCCCTAACTGCAAATATTTTTCCCATTTAAAAATTCCACAATCCCCCCACCCAACACTAGTTACAATCATGCTACTATGAAACATGATCAGAAATTAAAGCCATTATGCCACAAAAACAATGCGCCATGCTGGGCCTCTTGGTGAATGCAAACGAGTTGAGCATGATATTATAATTCTGTAAGTCAGAAATAACTAAAATTAAAATATAAAATAAAATTCTGAGGTAGAAAGCTCAGCAGAAGTGCAGAGTTTAAAAATACATTATTTTAAAACTATAAATATTTAAATATACAATGTGTTTGAAATTTTATATTTCTTCTGAGCCTCTGTGGTTGAGCTTAAGACAGCCATTATATGTGATACATCTATACCAACATAAACAAGATTTAACATTTATTTAGTTAATAAAACTAAGTAGTATATATATATACATATAATTTCAAAAACAAAGCAACCATATACATTTCTCTTTTATACTGGTTAGCAGTTTTCAGATGGTCTTTTTTTCTTTCACATGATTTAATTAGAAGTGTTATTGTATTTCATATTTACATTTATACATGATATATCAATATATATAACAAATATATACCAACTGCAAGGTATATTTAATATATTCTTTAGTTAATAAGACTAAGTTGCATGTGTATAGCTTCAAAATATAACCATATATATTTCTTTTTTATTCTGGATATCAGCTTTTGGATGGTCTTTCTTTTTCACATAATTCAGTTTGAAGTGTTACTATACTTCATACTTATATTTATCCCTCGTTTGTTTTGCTTTTCTTTTTGTGACAGCACACTAAATATTATTCATAATCTCCAAAATATAAATAACATGCCAGAGAAAGCAGAATATATACAGGTATTGGTGTTTATGTTTCCTGCCTTTTCCACCCTAATTTAAACTGGTTATCTCAGGTAATCAACTACCCTGCACAGGTGTAGAGTGTCCTTAGGATGTTCTTAATATCTCATTTTTCAGGTTGCCAATATAAGGATTCAACAACACACTGACACTAATACAAATGGCTTTCTCAGAGAAGGTAATGCAACTGAACCATGGTAGGTGCCAATTTTTTTTTTCATACAATAAAAGCCAACAACTGAGAAATGTTATCCAAGGTTGGAGAAGGCTTTATACTTCCTGTATGATGATGAGATTCTCAGAATAAACAAACCAATTTTATAGTGAGATAATAGGATCCCTGAGATGGGAAAAATGTGTTTCCAATAAAATATTTGTTAATATTACTTAATAAGGTATAAGAAGACAAATGATGAAGGATTGAGAAGCATTGAAAATAAATTATAAATATCTACAAACTTAAAGTAGGTATAGTGTAAGGCAATCAAATTATGCAGGTAGGAATCCAGGAGGCAAACCCAAAAGACAATAAACCTAATAAGACACAGAAGTGAGGCCCATGATGACTGAGTAATGCAGGGGGTGACAGATGGCCATAAACCAGTCATAATCCATCACAGTCAGAATCATGTCATCCATTCTTCCAAAAAGCATCACAAATATTTTTCTCAGGCTGCCCACATAGAAGATGAATCTGCTGTGAGTTAGGATAGCCATAATCATCTTTAGGACTGTGGGAGAGATGAAATTCAGATGTCATCCAAGGACAGGTTGGAGAGGATGAAATACATGGGGGTGAGGAGGAGGAAGCCAGAGCTGATGGTCAGGGTGATGAGCTGGTTTCCAAGCACTGTAGACAGTTACATGGACAGGAATAGTCAGATGATGATAGGTTTCAGTTCTGTATCATCAGAGAGACCCATGAGCCATGAGCTGGGACTCTGTGACACATTAGATTATTTTCTATTTATGCTGCAAAGGAGCCCGTTTTTTTGGTACTGGGTATCAAACTCATGTCCTTCTGCTTGTGAGGAAGAAGACTTTTTGACAAAGAAAGGACCACCCATAACTCTCTATATAGGTTGCATTCACAATTTATATATTAACACTTGACATCCATAAACTTTCATCAATACTTTTCAATTATATCAAACTCAGTTTTCTTAGGACTCACCTTACTGATTTCTGAGTTATGTATCTCCTGGGAACATCTCCTTTAGAAACACTCAGTGAAGCACTGATACAAGCCCAAGAACATTAGTGATGACAAGTCCAGGGGCACTGTAAAGTATGGCTTACTCTCTTCAGAATAAGCAGAGTTTAAGAAATTACCTTCTTATAGTAAGGGACAATCATTACATAAAATACATAAATATGATGTCAAACAAACCTTATATTATTCTGAGAGAGTAGCCCAAATTCTCTTTAGCTCACATTTTTATGAGCACTTATATAAAAGCTATGATTGCATTATCTGACCACTCATTTAATGATTATATTTCAAAATTAAGCAATGTTGTAGGTTCCAATAGTTCAGTGATTCAACCTTTGGTTTTCTGATTTTTCTTCCTTTGTATATATAAGTGCTCACTCAAATTGTACTTATCTTTTTATTAGTACATATTTATAGTACGCAATGATCACATTCATCATGGGAGATCTGGACATGTACATAACAAACCTTAATTCTTTCTTTTCCCCTTCCCCTCCCATCCGTCCAGCTTTTTTTCACCTTCCCAATTGCAAAAGCTCTATTTCTATTTATTTTCCTTCAAAGGTTTTTCTTTAAATCCCCATTTCTTCCTTCCGTGCTTCCCCATCTCCTATTCCTCTTGCCAAGTGAAATTGTTTCAAATTTCTAGAAATTTCAAGAAGTGAAATTTCTATTACCTAATATCAATCCTTTAATTTGTTCCATAGTTATACTTTAGGGTTGCCACATAAGAGAATAATATGATGTTTAAATTTGTGTGTCTGATTTATTTCACTTAAGACTATGATCTAGAGATACATCCATTACTTTTTAAAAAATACGTGATGTCTTGGTAGACAAAGACCCAGTTAAACAAGACTATTACAAAGAATCAACAAGTGCAATCACATCAAATTAAAAGCTTCTACACAGCCAAGAAAATTGCCAAAATTTTGAAAAGACAACCTACACACTGGGAAATATTTTTGCCAGCTACTCCTCAAACAGAGAACTAACTTCTAGAAATAATAAACAACTCAAAAGTATTAGACCCCCAAAATTAAAAGATCCCTTCAAAAATGAGCATCTATAGTTATATTTTTAAAGTCATTTAATATTTTTACTTTGTTATTACCATTTTTAATAAATATATTCTAGTTAAATGCACATAATTTTATGAGTTCATGGATCAGAAATGTAGCAACAGTGTTTACCACACCAGTCAATGATTAAAAAATAATGAATTGCAAACTAATGATTGAAATTTTATATTTATGCAGATTTGTTTGTATCATCTCCATACATTCTCATAAATATCTGATGTAGAAAGTACTCCTTTGACTGAGTGTGGGTGAGCAAACCTGCAATCAGTACAAAGTCTGTGGGTTCAGTCCAAAGAAGGAAAGAAAGAAAGAAAGAAAGAAAGAAAGAAAGAAAGAAAGAAAGAAAGAGGGAAGGAAAGAGGTGGAAGGAGGGATAGAGGGAAGACAAAAGGAAGAAGGGAGAGGATGTTTTTGCTCTTTGACTTTTTGTTGTCTTTGTTCTGCATTACAGACTGTCCTGCTAAAACTCCTTTGATATTTTCTGATTATGAAACTCTTATGAATTGTTGAGAATTTTAGATACAGAGAAAGACCCAAAGGTAAGTTTTAATCCCCCAATTCTTATCTCTAAATAGTTTTCAAATCAATCCTTCCTGATACATAAATTATTCTCCTACTTCAGTTACCTGAAATCAACTTGGATTCATATTCTGTTAATTCATCTAATGTTTAAGTGAGAAAAAAATTTAAAAAACAACAATCATAAATATTGTAAGCTTTCCTAGGCAGTGTCCTTATTTGTGAAATGGGGGAAATGATTATCTACATTATAGATTAATAAAACTAATGATAAAATATTCACTTTCACACCATTCATGCAAATGACTGGAATCTGAAGGTGTTTCCATTTTTCTATTTGAGATGATTTTTTGGTATTTATGTCATGATGTGCAAGTATTTGGAAAAGATTGACTGACATTCAATTCTGACTCCTCAGATCCTGTCTCACTCCTGGTATGAAGGATAAGTTAAAAGTAAAACTATGTTAAACAGTGATTAGACCCTTCCTTGGCTCACAATAAGTGAACATAATCACTATATCGACTACCCACTTATACTTTCCTGATCATACTTTCATGTCTCTTAGGAGTATCCTTGGAACTAGAAGCAAGGCAAGGAGCCCTTGTTTGTGTCTACATTATGGACATGTGGTGCCCATATCTTCATTTAGCAAAGGCTACAAATTAAATTATTCAAAGATCATAACAAAGATCTTTTTGGGTGTAAAACCAAAATATTCATAAAGAGAAGGGGGTGATATTGTGAATAGGGTTGAGGAATATTTTATCATTTTGGATCAACTCACAGCCCAGTGCCTATTCACATTTTTATATAGCAATAATCATGCTACTTGTATGAAGATAGAGCACTATATTTGAATAAAAACACATTAACTAAAATTTAAATTCCTGAATTTCTTTAGGCGCACCAATATTATGAAGCTAGCCAGTTCTGTCCATATTGCCATCAAGCATTATCAGTTGAGAGGTGAATACATTTACACATTGTACATTTAGCAAAAGGCCAATGGAACACATCTGTAATAGTAATTTCCTAACTCTCATTCTAGATTCCAATTTTCTCTGATGGATACAAGTGGAAATGCTTCATATGTCTTGATCAGTAATCATGAAGGTATTGTAACTAGACAAACCTTATTGGCTTTTATTAAGAAAGATAAGGGATTGATAGTAAAATTGAGTATACCTCAATTGTTGGACTTCAAACACAGTATCCACTCAGATACTACCTTATAATTATTTATTGGATGGTGTCATGAAAGCCTAAAGATTTTGAAGAAAATATTGTCCCTTGCTCCTGGGAAGGAAGAACCAGCATAGTGAAAATGGCCACACTTCCAAAACTGCTATACAAATTCAGTGCAATCAAATTGAAATTCCAGCAGCATACTTCATGAACCTTGAGAAAGCAATCAAAAAATTCATTTGGAACAATCAGAGAACTAAAATAGCAAAAGCAATTCAAGGCAATATGTGACAGATAGGTTGACTCACAATCTACAATTTGAAATTGTACTATGAAGCTACTGTGATAAAAACAACATTGTACTGGGTGAAGAAACAGACCTCAGGACCAGTAGAACAGATTAGAATATGCAGAAATAACTCCAGACACACTCAGCCACCTCATATTCAACAAAGGGCCCAAACTCCTTCACTGGAGGAAAGATAGCCTCTAATAAATGTTGCTGGAAAAACTAGGTTTCAACTTGACAAAAATTAAAACTAGACCTATATATCTCAACATGCACTAACCTAAAATTGAAATGGATTAAATATCTAAATATTCAAACAGAGAACTAAACCAGCTGGAAGAGAGCTTAGGTAGAACTCTTGAAGACACTGGTGTGGGAAAATATTATATGAACAAAACCTCAGTTGCCCATGAACTAGCAAAAAGAATCAACAACTGGAATATCTTGCTAAAAAGCTCCTACACAGCAAGAGAAACCAATGACACTGTGAAGAGAGAAGGCGCAATGTGGTAAATTATTTTACCAGCTATTCCTCTGGCCATTAACGGTCTACTATCTAGAATATATGAAGAACTTAAAAAAATCAGACCTCCCAAATTTAAAGATCCAATAAAAAGGCATCTGAAATGAACATACATTTCTCAGACAAAGAAGTAGAAATATCAAATAAACAAAAGAGAAATTGTTCAGCCCTGGTCATTTGAAGGATGCAAATGAATACTGTGCTGAGAGTCTGCCTCACCCCAGAAAGAATGTCTGCTATCATGAAATCAACCAATAACAAATGATGGTGGGTCTGTGGGGAAAGAGGAACAGTGCTCCACTAGTGCGGGAGTGTAGACTGGTGCAACCACTGTAGAAATCAGTATGGAGATACCGTAAAGAACTAGGATTGGAAGAAGTCCCTTGTGATCCAGCTATTCCCATGCTGGGTGTCTTCCCAAAATAATTAAGAGAATCATATCACAATGATATATATGCACCCATGTTCATAGAAGCACAGTTTGTAATAGTTAAAACTTGAAAACAGCCCAATTGCCCATCAACTGAAGACTGGATAAAGAAAAAGTGTGTTTTTTAAAAAAATTAAATGGAGTACTATTCAGCCACAAAGAGTGAGAAATTAGAGACATTTTTACCCAAATGGATAGACATTGAGGACATACTGTTAAGTGAAATAAATAGGACACATGCTTATAAATATGAAATCGTTTTTCTGGTATAAGACACTGAAAGTGTACATGAGGACTAAAAGGTATAACAGATAATGTGAAATAGAAAAAAGGGGCAAAAGGGCAAGGTGAAGTGGGAGGGGTAGGGGAAAGGAAAGAAGGGAATGGGATTAATATGAGATAAAGAAAAAGTGGAAAGAAAATCTCTGTAAGTTGGAATGCGTGGAATGTGTGAAAGGAGGGTGGGAGAATTGGAAAAAATAAGAATCAAGAGATACTATGTAAAGGTACAAATCTCCAATGATGAATGTCATTATAAAGTACACCTACAATGTATCAGTAAAATTAATAAAAATAAAAATATTGTCATAATAATGAACTAACAGATATCATAGCTTTTATCTGGTAAAAAGATATTCTATTTTGAAGAAAAATTAGTAACTCAAAGATTCAAATTACCAGCTTAATACACACAGAAAGAATCTAAACCTTTGTAAGTATGCCCAAAAAGAGACTATTCCCTCTGTTAGCCATAGGGCTGAGATTGCAGAAACCCAAATATGGGCCCTCATAATTCAATTGGCTGAACTGTAGCATAAATTTCATGCTTAGCCTCAAAAGGTTTCCAAAATGAAAGTGAAGACCCTAATGGGAAAAGAATGGAATCCCCTAAATTAGGGTGAAGATGTTTGAGAGCATCCTGAGGAGGCTGGAACATTGAGTTCTTAGGTTCTGGTAATGTTATTTTGTCAGAAGAAGAGGTTTTCCCACCTACAGTAGTGGAGGAATCCTCATCCCCACTCTCCTTCTGTGCCTGAGGAAGTTGTCTGGTGCTGACCAAGCACAAAGTGTCAGCACCCACCCTCACCACCAACATTTGCATCTAGATCAGGCCATAGTACGACCCATAAGGAAGTCAGTTATACTCTCAAATAATTTCTTGAGTTTTCTAGAAGCATCTTAGAAGCAGGTGCCTAATTAACAACTACAAGTGTGGGAATCGATTTTAAAGGTGTAGAGTAATGGTGGCAAAAAAATATAGTCTTAAATCAGACTGTCTTCTGATGTTGGCACATTAATTCGATTTTTAAAATTAATGTTACAGCTCCTGGGTTTTTTTTAAAAAATTGCATCAAAATACGATCAAAAGAAATATGATCAAAAGATGTCCCACTGTGAGTAGTTTGAGATGTCTGATATTCCTCGGTCTATTTTTCTTTTTCTTTCTTTTTTTTTTTTTGTTTTTTTTGGACCGGGGATGGAACTCTGGTCCCTGCTTTTGTGAGGCAGGCTACTGCAAAACTGAGCTATATTCCTGAGCTCCATTGATCTATTTTTGATGATGGAATTCAAAGACTCAAAGAAATGGGAATGCTGGAATGGGTTTGCAGTGGTAAGCCTAATAATCCTCTACACTGGGATGATATAGAAAATATATCCTTCACTAACACCTTGAGAAATAGATTCATAAGGGGAGCACCAATGTACCTGAGGAGCGTTATCATCATTCTCCTTTTTATGTCAGACCTGATGGTGAGGATAACAGTCACTCAGTTAGGAAACTTTTGTGGTCCATTAAGTTTATTGGTACATGTAAAGCAAACAATACTTTTTATCATCAGGATCTTGTACCTTTAAATGATATATCTTGGTTCTTGTTTGTTCCCCATACCCAAGCCCTCCCTCACCTCCTTCATCCTTCCCTATTTACAAAAACTTTGTTTCCATTTTTAAATTTTTTTTTACATTTTTATTTTCCCTTATTTCCTTTGCCCTTCTCATCCCATTTCCCCTTTAGCCATGTTCTTCCTATTTGACAATCCCAATTATACCATTTGAACCTTATTTACACTTTTAGTTTTTCACACCAGAGAAATTATTCGGTATTTACTCAAGTGTGTACTATTTATTTCAATTAAGAGTGTAGCCTCAATGTGCATTCATTTAGCTATAAATGCTTTTAGTTTCTCATTCTCTATGGATGAGTAATACTCCATTTTAAAGAAAAACCCTATCTTCTTTATCCAGATTCCATTTGGTTGGCATTTGGGTTGTTTCCAAGTTTTAGCTGTTATAAATAGTGCCCCTATAAACATGGGTGCAGATATATCACTGTGGTATGATTCTTTTAATTCTTTTGAAAAGATACCCAGCAGAGGGATAGCTTTGTCAAATGGAACCTCTAATCCTAGTTCTTTGAGGTATCTCCATATTGATTTCCACAGTGGCTGTGCCAGTTTGCACTCCCACCAACAATGGAGAAGGTTTCCTTTTTACCCACAGCCCTGCCAGCATTTGTTATTGGGTGATTTCCTGATAGCAGCCATTCTTTCCAGGGTAAGGTGGAATCTCAGTTTGTTTTCATCTGTATCTTTTGAATGACCAATGATGCTGAACATTTTTTTCATATATTTATTTGCTGCTTTTATTTGTTTGTCTGAGAAATGTCTGTTCATTTCAGATGCCCATGTTTGAACTAGGTTTTTGCATTTTGGGGTCTGATTTTTTTTTTAGTTACTTGTATATTCTAGATTATAGTCTGAGGATTATCTGGAAAAGATTTTTTTACCACATTGTAGGCTGTCACTTAGTTCTGCTGGTGATTTCTCTAGCACTGCTAAAACTTTTTAATACAGTTGTTGATTCTTTGTAGAAGTTCTCATGCTGCTGAGCATTTGTTCATAATGTCTTTCCCTATGCCAGTGTCTTTGGGAGTTCTACCTAATTTAATTTCCAGTAAGTTTAGTGTTTCTGTTTTTGGTATTTAGACTTTTAATCTCCTTGGGTTTTAGTTTAGTACATGGTGAAAGATAGAGTTGAAGTTTTATTCTTTGGCAGGTTGAAATAAAGTTTTTCCAATACCATTTATTAAAGAGGTTATCTTTCCTCCAGTGAGGATGCTTGACTCCTTTGTCAAGGATGAGGTAACTGAGAATGTCTGGTGTTGTTCCTACATCTTCTAATCTACTCCACTGATCCTTAGGTCTGTTTCTTTGCAAGCACCATGCTGTTACTATCAGAGTGGCTTTGTAGTTTAGTTTCTAGTTGGGTACCGTGATACCCTCTGCCATGTCTCTGTTTCCTAGAAAGGTTTTTGCTATTCTAAGTCTCTTCTGGTTCCAAATGAATGTTCAGATTGTTTTCTCATGTTCTGTGAAATATGCTATTGGGATTTCAATAGGAATTTCATTGATTCTGCATAGAAATTTTTTCAATGTATGTTCATTTTCACTGTTGATTCTTCCTACCCAGGAGGAAAGGATGTTTTTCCATTTTCTTATATCTTCTTCAATCTCGTTTTTCAGGGTGCTATAATTTTCAGTGTTGAGGTCTTTGTTTTTCCTTCATTGGATTGATTATTAGATTTTTTTTGGATGTTATCGTGAAATGAATTGTTTCCCTAATTTCTCTCCTAGTGAGTATTTTATTTGTGTACAAGAAATCTATTGATTTTTGAGTGTTGACTTTGTATCCCACTACTCTACTGAATCTGTCAATTAAGTCTAGCAGTCTTCTGGCAGAATTTTTTGGATCTTCTATGTAGAGTATCATATTATGTGTAAATACTTACAGTTTAACTTCTACCTCTCCTATGTTTATTCCTTTTATTTCTTACTCTTGTGTAATTGATGTGACTAATGTTTCTAGAACTATATGAACAGGAGTGGATTATTAAGGATAATGTCTTTAAGTTGATTCAAGAATGGCAGGAGTCATTTGGCTTTGATCAACAGATAGAAAGAATGATGTTATTGTAATTGAGAGCAGAAGCAGAACACTGATGGGAATGGTGCGACACAGGCAGATCTATGTGTTGGCTGTTTACCCAGGGTGTTCCCAAAAGTGAAACAGACAGAAGGACTACTAAAATTTCACTAGATTTATATAATATAATAGATTATTATACTATATAATAGATTTAAGGGCAAATAAGCAGAAATGTACCTCAAATTGTTGTAACACAGAATCATGAACCACTCAAAAAATTCCCAGATTTGAGCCAGTTTACAGATCCAGATCCCCTTGATTAAAGGGGTGGCAGTGTCTCCTTAAGGAAGGATCCTGATGTACTATAAAAAATTTGTATGGTCATTCTTTCACCCATTCTTCCCCAGAGGGGCATAAGGACTTTTACAAGGTAACCTGTACAGTGGCAAAAGAGAAATGATCAGACATTTTGGGGACCACTGGACACTGGTTCTAAGATAAAGCTGATCCCAGGGAAACCAAAATATCTTTGGACCTCCAGTAAGAGTAGGAGCCTATGAACAGTGGTGATAAATGAACTTTTACTAAGGATCTGTGGTCTAGTAGGTACCCAAATCCATTCTGTAGTTATTCCCCCCATTCCAGAATTCATAAGTGGGAAAAATGTACTTAGTACTTGGCAGTATCTTCACACTGGTTCCATAACCTGTAGTGAGAGGGCAATTATGTGTGGAAAGGCCTGATAGAAGCCATTAGAGTCATCTTTATCTAGGAAAATAGCAATCCAAAAACAATATCATATCCCTGGTAAGATTACAGAGACTAGTGCCATTATCAAAGACTTGAAAAGTGAAGGAGTCAACACATTCGCTATTTAATTCTATTTGGCCTATGTAAGAAATGAAGGAGTGTCTCAGAGATTGACTGTGTATTACCATAAACTTAACCAATTAGTGACTCCAATTGCAGCTGTGGTACCATATTTCATTTCCTTGCTTGAGCAGGAATTAGCAAATCTCCAGGTACTTAATACACAGCTGCTAATTTGGCAAATGCTCTCTTTGACGTAACTATACATAGGGCGACTAGAAAGAATTTTCACTCAGGTGGAAAAATCAGAAATAAATCTTCACAGTCCTACCTCAGGATTATTAACTCTTCAGCCCTGTGTCAAAACTTAGGTTGCAGGGAACTTGATCAATTTTCTCTCCCACAAGCTATTGCACCAGTCCATCCTATTGATGATATCATGCTGATTGGGCCAAATGAGCAGGAGGTAGTAACCACTCAGGAATTGTAGGTAAAGCATGTAAAGAAGAAGTAGAGAAATCCTACTAAAATTCAAGGTCCCTCTATTTTAGTCCCTCTATCCAAGTCCCTCCATCACTTCTAATGGTGTGTGGCATGCAGTTAGCCTTTCTAAGGTGAAGGGTAAATTCCTGCATGTGGCTTCTACAACAACCAAAAAACTGCCACAACCCCTGATGGGTAGTTTTTGTTTTGGAGGACATGCTCTCCTCACTAAATTTTACTCCAGTCCATTTACAAAGTAACTTGAAAGCTTGCTAGTTTTGATGGAGCCCAGGACAGAGAAGGCTGCTCAACTGGTCCAGGTTACTGAGCAGGCTGCTGTGTCACATGGGCCATTTGATCCAGCTGATCCAATGGTATCTTAGGTGTCAGTGGCAGATGGGGATGATATTTGGAGCATAGGTGAATCACAGAAGAGGGCTTTAGTATTTTATATCAAGGCTCTGCTTAAAAGTCTCTTTGAAATGCAGTTTAGCTAGTATGCCTTAGTTGAAACTGTACAAATGATCATTGAACACCAGGTTACCATGCACACTGAGCTCCCCCTCATGAGTTGGGTATTATCTGATCTACCAAATCATAATTTTAAATATTAATGGCAACAGTCCATCATTAAATGGAAGTGGTATATATCTGATCAAGCTTGAGCCAGTCCAGAGAGTACAAGTAAGTTAAATGAAGAAGTTGACCAAATACCCATGGTTCCTATTTCTTCTACATATACTGCTTTCTGTCTCCAAGCATGCACATGTCCTATGGATTGAACTTCATTATTAACTTTCTAAAGAAAAGAAGGCTAGGCCTGTTTTTGGGGTGGCTTGGTGTTTCTAATGGCATCACCAGAAAGTGAATAGCTGTAGCATTACAGATCATTTCCAGGACATCCAAGGACAGTGGTGAATGTAAATATTGATAGTAGGTAAAACTCTGCATGGTGCACCTCTTTATTTATTCTACCTGGATGAAAATATGGTCATATGTGCAACTTTATACTGATTCATGGGCTGTAGCCAATGGTCTGGCCAGATGGTGAAGGACTTGGTAGGAACATAACTGAAAAAATGGTGATAAAGATATTTGGGGAAGAGATATGTGGATAGACCTCTCCATGTGCATGGACTGTGTAAATATATGTGTGTCTCACATGAATGTTCACCAAAATGTGATCTCAAAGGAAAAGGACTTTAAAAACCTAGTAGATGTGATGACCTGTTCTGAGGATAGCAGTTCATCCTTGCTGTTATCTCATACAACTGGGATTCTGTTCGGAAAGTTCCTATCCATACCTATATATTCTTGAGTTCTGCCTATTTTATCCTCCTGGTGGTTGAGTGATTCTGTGTTTACTTATATTATTTTTTTGAGTTTATTGGTACATTTTAGGTATACAGTACAGTTACATTCACCATTGGGATCTTGTATCTTTACATGACAGGTCTTAGTTCTCATTTTTTCCCCTTGCCCTGCATTACATTTATATTTTTATCTATTTTGATTTTAGTTTAATATGAGCTAAGAGATGCAGCTCTCAATTCAGTCTCCTGCATGTTGATGGCTAATATTCCCAGCATCATTTGTCAATGGGGGCAACTTTCCTCCAGCATATATTTTAGACTCTATCAAAGATCAGATACAGAAAAATTTTATTTTTTATTTTGAAATCATAGAGTGTTCCTGAGTCAGTAAGTTGCTCAGGTTGCATTGAAACATAATGATATTCCCCTCTCAATATTCCTAGAGTAATGCAATCTCACAAAGAGAGAGAAATTTAGGATCTGATTTCATCCACATGCAGTAAACAGGATGGGGTCTAATGTCATGACACACACCTGTGATGGGGGTCTCTGGAGCTCTGCTGAAAATATTCTAATATAAAGAACAGAATAAAATAGTGAATGCATCAGACCCAGATATGTGCACATTAATTTTAATCCTCTCTGCAACACATTATTTATATAACATAGTGCAGGTGGTCAGTATCTCTCCCAGTCAGCATTGTCATTAGAGTACTCTTCATCAAGGTAGTTTCAAAATGGAAGGATTATAGTAGATACTCTTTATGACATTATGGTGCGAAATGCATACTATAAAGGTAAAAAGTCTAGTATCATTTACATTAATGAACAGGTTAAAACTCGTACAACTAATTGAAAATTCCTGGGATCAGAGATTTCCATTTTCCTGTTTCTGTTAATTCTTATATGCATGATATGTTGGAAGAGGACTATCAAATTTCATTTCTATTTCCTTAAAACAATAAATTGTTTGCCACAGGGGAAACATAAAAAATGAAGCACACTTTTAAATAGTGAACAAATACTCTCTTGGTTCAGAAGGAACCATCACGAATGTGAGTTCAACAAAATGCTTTCCTGTCTACAGTTTCTTCAATATTGGGAAAGTCCCATAGATCTAAAATTAATACCAAAGGTGATAATTCAAAGCTCTATATTACATCTGAAGGAAGTAATGCTAAATGTTTCTATTACTATTAGTAATACATATTATTGACAATAATAACAGGAAATGTTAATGCATTGTTTTGTAAATGCCAGGAGGTAGTTCTCAACTTTGGTATAAGGAAAGACCATGAAGAACTACAAATTCAGATATTCTGATTAAATCATGTTAAATTTTTATAGGGAAAGACTTTATGCACAAAACCCTTATCACACAGGAAACATTACAAGGAATCAACATCTGGGATGTCATTTTACTAGAAAGCTTTGGAAATCAACAACAAAGTGAAGAGACAACTCACAGAGTGGGGAAAGTTTTTGCCAACTGTTCCTTAGTCAAAAGACTAACATCTAGAATATATACAAAACTGAAAAAATAAAGCTCCCATTTAAAGATGTAATCCAATAATGGTCATCTGAGATTAATGCACACTTCTAGGATGAAAAAGTACAAGTGACAAATAAATATATGAAAATATATTCAACATATCTGGTCATTTGAGAGATGAAAATTAAAAAAAAACACACACCGAGATTTCCTCCTCCTCCTTTTCCTCCTCCTCTTCCTCCTCCTCCACACTGAGATCTCACTCCAGAACAAATGGTTATTATCAAGAAATCAACCAGGGCTGGGGATTTAGCTCAGCAGTTCGGTGTCCAACCTTGCAAGTGCAATGACCCGAGTACAATCCCCAGCACACACACACACACACACACACACACACAAAAAAAAAAGAAAAACAAACACAGAAAGAAATCAACCAATAAAAAATGCTGGCAGGGTTTTGCAGCAAAAGGAGCACTTCTCCATTGTTAGTGGGAGTGTAGACTTTTGCAGCCATGGTGAAAATCAGTGTGGAGTCTCCTCAAAAAATCTAGAACTAGTAGTTTCATTTGATCCAGCTATTCCCCTTCTCAGTATCATTCCAAATGAATTAAAACAATCAGGCCACAGTGATATATGCACAGCTGTGTTCATAGAAACACAGTTTGCAATAGCTAAATCTTGGAAACAACCCAAATGCCCATGAACTGATGAATGAACAAAGAAGATGTAGTGTTTTAAGCAATGGAGTACTACTCAGCCATAAAGAAGGATAAAGAAGTGCCACCAGACCCAGCAAGGAAGGTGAGATTGAGAAGGCCGCTCTGAGATCTGGTCTCCCTCTGGCCTGCTTAGGCCCATTCAGTAGGACTGGGTTGTTGCCCCCACCCCTGCCTGTGCAGCCACCAGCCCCAGCAAGAAAGGTAGCCATGTTGGGGCCCCAGAAACACCCTTCCACCACCACCAATCTCAGACCTCCTGATTATGCCAGTCTTTGGACCCACTCTGCAGAAGCATAGGTGGTCAAAAGATATTTCTCTGAGCTCCAAACTTTGAACATCTTTAAAGAAAGGGCAGAGGAAACCTGTACCAGAAATGTGTGGAGTTCAACTCTGCAGGTCAGGGAACACAAACTCTGCTTGCGGCCTGAGGTCAGTCTGAGTTGCAGGGATCTGCAATTGGCTAGCTGAGATTAGGGGACTTGGTTCTGCACATGGTTATACACATTGTATATTATGGCAGCAGAGATATAGTCTGAAAGAGGCTCTTCAAATTCTTTTTTTTTTTTTCTCCTCATTCCACTCTGAAAATTCTTTCTTTTTTCTGTCCTTTTTCTCCAACTCAGCCTCTGGCTCCACCATATTATTCTTCATCTCCCTTTCTGTACCTGCTCCTACCCTAACTCAGACTTCTTTTATCATTTTTTCTTTTTTTTATGTTTTCTTCTGTCATTTTACCTCACTCATGGGTCAATAGTTTCAAAGGAAAGTGAGCACTTATTACTGTTAAGGGGGTATATTCTTGTCCTTATTCTTGCACTCTGTCTATCCCTTTTGAATTTAACAGTTTCCTAAGGAATGTATGGTCATTGTAAGTCCTCTGGCTTCACTTCAAACCTTCCCTAATTCTATCACTTATCTACTACTCTCATCATAACTCTGAGCCCCAACCTAAATGGTAAAGATACTATATTGAAAAGTGTATTCACTGAAAACATATTTGGGTGGCTTCTTGATTTTAATTTAATTCACATGGCTTAAAGGTGATAGATTAATGGCTACCACAAGTGTTCAATTTGAAGTTGTGCTTCATCCTTTTCTGCTGCTTATTGTATCAATTGGGATAAAGGATTGTGGTTGATTTAATGAGTTATTCTCTCTGATATTATGAAAATGAGAATGTCTATGAGTCATTAGAGACTCAAAAGTTAAAACACAACTATATCAGGAAGATTTAAGTAATAACCCAGAAATTAAGCCAAGGACAGCCCAACAAGAAAAAATAAAAATGAGAAAACACATAAGCAAGACACAAAGACAGACTTCCAGTTCACCAATGGCAAACAGTAGGGCATAGGAGGATGAAAATTCTGATAGTGAACATCCAGGACACCCTGAACCCATAGCACAGGACTTAACAAAACAGATCATTCAGGCTCTAGAAAAATTCAAAACTGAATTAGTTTCCCAGACAACCACAGAGATGGTGAGCAAAATGGAAGCTATGATTCGAGACTCTAGAACAGAATATGAAAAAAAAATAGATGAGCTCAGGATCATGATAGAGGCCATGAAGGCCCAGCATAGGAAAGAAAGGGAAACAATGAATGCCCAACAGAGGAAAGGAATGGAATCCATAAAACAGATTCAAACAGATATCCAGGAGATGAAAAACTCCACTGAAAGTGTATGCAATGGAATAAAAGAATGCTAAGATAGAATATCAGATATAGAAGATAGGATTATAGTCAGTGACTGAGAAAAGAGAAGTCTCTTAAAAACAGTAAGGGATCATAAGTAATTGATCCAGCAATTCCTAGATGATGCAAAGAAGAATAACATAAGACTGATAGGAATCCGTGAAGTAGCAGGAAAAAATACAAATGACATAAAAAATGTGTTCACAGAATTAATGAGAGAAAACTTCCCCAAAAGAAGGCAAGAATTAGACATACAGATAAGTAATGTTTATAGGACTCCAACTAGGCATGATCAAAAAACATCTACACCTAGTCATATAATAATCAAGATTCCAGAAACCCAACAGAAGAACAAAGTACTACAAGCAGTAAGAGTAAAGAAAAAAATCACATGCAAAGGAAAACCCATCAGAATCACACCAGACTTGAACACAAACCCTCAGGTCAAGGAGAGCCTGGAGTGAGGTATTTCAAGTCCTAAAAGAAAACAACCTCCAACCAAGACTCATGTATCCCGCAAAACTCCCTTTGAAAATTGATGGGGAAATAAGATATTTCCATGACAAAGAACACCTGAGAAACTTCATGAACACCAATCCAGCACTACAAGGAATTCTAAACAATATCTTTGAAAAAGACAATGAAGTTCACAATGCTATGAGGCCCTACAGACCAAATCAAATAGGCAAGGAAAGAAACTAAAAGGACAGGGGGGAAATAAAAAGAGTCAACAAAAGGACAGTAACATGACTATAATTAGTCAGTACATATCAGTTATGACCATCAATGTCAAGGGCCTCAATTCACCAATCAAGAGAAATAGACTGGCAGAATGGATTAAGAAGCAAAATCCAACAATATGTTGTATACAAGAATCACACCTAGTGCCAAAAGAAGACCATAGACTGAAAGTGAAGGGATGCAAAGAATATTCTCCATGTGAAAGGAGCCCAGAAAAAAGCAGGGCTAGCACTCTTCTTTGCAGACAAAGTAAATTTCAAGCCAAAACTGATTAAGAGAGACAAAGAAGGCCACTATATCCTTGTAAAGGGAACAATTCAAGAGGAAGAGTTTACAATCATAAACATATATGCAGCAAATATAGATGTCACCAACTATATATAAAAATGTTAAGTAACATGAAAAACCACATAAGCACTAATATGATTGTACTGGGGGATATAAATACCCCACTATCACAAAAAGACAGATCATCTAGGCAGAAAATCAACAACAAAATACTATAAATCACCTAAGATTTTGAATGCATGGACTTATTAGACATCTGTAGAGTATTCCACCCACAAAATCAGAATGTACATTCTTTTCAGCTGCACATGGCTCATTCTCCAAGATAGACCACATACTAGCTCACAGAACAGGTCTGAATAAATGCAAAAGAATCAAAGTTAGCCCCTGTATATTATCAGGTCATACTGCAATCAAGCTGGAGATCAATAGCATAAGAAACTGTAGGAAATTCATAAACACATGGAAACTGAACAACACTCTCCTGAACAATCAGTGGATCACAGGGAAAATTAAAGAAGAAATTAGACAGTTTTTACAAATAAATGAAAATGCAAATGCAGCATACAGGAATCTATGGGACACAATGAAAGCCATTCTCATGGAAAATTCACAGCACTGAATGCCCACATTAGAAAAACAGAGTGAGCTCTAATAAACAACCTCATGATGAATTTAGAGTACTAAAAAAACAAGAGCAAGAAAAACGCAAAGCTCAAACAAGAGAGGAAATGAAAAAGATTAGTGCAGAAATCAATGTGATGGAAATGAAAAAAATACAAAAAATAAATGAACCAAAGAGTTAGCTTTTTGAAAGAATAAATAAAATTGATAAATCCTTCGCACACCTTATCAAAAAAAGGAAAGATAAGGCTCAGATTCATGCAATCAGGTATAAAAAAGGCGAGGTCACAACAGAACCAACAATAATTGAGAGGATCATTAATACCTACTTTGAGAACCTGAACTCTAATAAAGTGGAAAACACAGAAGAAATGGACAGATTTTTTTGATACTTACAAATTACCAAAGTTGAACAAAGAAAATAAAAACTTTTTAAACACCCCAATTACAACCAGTGAAATTGAAAACATAATTAAAAATTTATCAACAGAGGAAAGCCCAGGTCCTGATGGATTCACTGCTGAATTTTACAAGACATTTAGAGAAGAACTACTGCCATTACTCTTCAAACTTTTCAATGAGATTTTTTTATTTTTTATTTTTTTCGTACCTGGGATTGAACTTGGGTCCTTGCACTTAAATATAACAGTTGCTACATGAGTTTGGGTTATAAATTTTTTTTCTTCTTCTTCTTTTTTTTTGTATCAGAGACTGAACTCGGGCCCTTGTGCTTGCAAGACAGGTGGCAGAACCACTAAGCCAAATCCCCAGTCTTTTATTAATGACATTGAAAGGGAAGCAATATTTCTAAAGTCATCCCTGGAAGCGAGTATCACGTTTTTTCCCAAACCAGGAAAAGACACAACTAAAACAGAAAATTACAGGCCAATCTCCTTAATGAATATAGATGTAAAAATCCTCAAGAAGATGCTAGCAAACAGAATACAGGAGATCATCAAGAAGATCATACATGCTGAAAAAATAGGATTTATTCCAGTGATGCAAGGATGGTTCTACATACATAAGTCAAAAAACAAATACACTATATTAACTAAGTCAGGGACAAAAGCCATATGATCCTCTCCATAGATTCAGAAAAAGCATTTGATAAAGGTCAATACCAACTTATGATAAAAGCCCTGCAAAAAATTGGAATAGATGGTCTATATCTCAACTTAGTAAAGGCTATCTATGAAAAACCAACAGCCAGCATCATATTAAATAGCCAAAAACTGAAACTTTTCATGTTAAAATCAAGAACAAGACAAGGATGCCCATTATCACCACTCCTCTTCAATATAGTTCTGGAAACATTAGCCACAGCAATTAGACAAGAGAAAGAAATTAAAGCAATAAAGATAAGAAAGGAAGAAGTTAAACTGTCATTATTTGCTGACGATATGATACTCTACATTGAAGACCCAAAAAATTCCACCAAAAGACTTCTAGACTTAATTGACAGATTCAGTAGAGTGTCTGGATACAAGGTGAATACCCAAAATTCAATAGCTCTTCTTATACACAAATAGCAGACTCACTGAGAGAGAAATAAGGGAAAATAATTCCTTTTACAATAGCATCCAAAAAAATGAAGTATCTAGGAATCAATCTAACAAAAGAAGCAAAAGATTTCTACATTGAAAACTACAGCACTCTGAAAAACAAAACAGAAGAGGAGATTAAAAAAATGAAGAGATATCCCCTGCTCCTGGGTAGGAAGAATCAACATAGTGAAAATGGCCATACTACCAAAACTGCTATATACATTCAATGCAATGCCAATTGAAATTCCAACAATACATTTCACAGAACTAGAAAAAAGAATCCAAAAATTCATTTGGAACCATAAGAGACGTAGAATAGCAAAAGCCATTTTAGGCAACGGACACATGACACCAGGTATAACAATTCCCAATTTGAAACTATACTACAAAGCCACTGTGATAAAAACAGCATGGTACTGGCAAAGAAACAGGCCTGAGGATCAGTGGAACAGATTGGAAGACACAAAAACAACTCCAGATGTATTCAGTTACCTCATCCTTGACAAAAAAGTTGACCATCCTCAGTGGAGGAAAGATAGCCTCTTTAATACATGGTGTTGGAAAAACTGGATCTCAACCTGCAAAAGATTAAAACTAGACCCTTATCTCTCACCATGCACTAAATTAAAATCCAAGTGGATTAAAGATCTAAATATTAAAAGAGAAACACTAAACTTTTTGGAAGATATATTAAGCAGAACTCTTGAAGACATTGGCTTAGAAAAAGACTTTATGAACATATGGGAACTAGCAGAATGAATCATCAACTTGGATCTCATTTAATTTAAAAGCTTCTGAACTGCAAAAGAAACCATCAGCAGAACTAAGAGACAATCTACAATGTGGGAACAAAATTTTACGAGCTGCTCCTCAGACAAAGGATTATTATCTAGAATATATAAAGAAATCAAAACAATCAGCAACCCCAAATATAAAGACCCTATTCAAAAATAGGCATCTGAAATGAAAAGACGTTTCTCAGACAAAGAAGTAAAAGTAGCAAGTAAATATATGAAAAGATTCTCCACATCACAGATCATTGGAGAGTTACAGATGAAAATAGCACCGAGATTCCACTTCACCCCACAAAGAATGCTGTTATGAAGAAATCAAACAATAACAAATGTTGGTGGGGTTGTGGGGAGAATGGCACCCTTCTCCATTGTTGGTGGGAGGGCAAACTGGTGCAAACACTGTGGAAATCAATCTGGAGATACCTCAAAGAGCTGGGACTAGAAGATCCATTTGACTGAGCTATCCCTCTGCTGGGTATATTTCCAAAACTTTTGAAAGAATCATAGCACAGAGATATATGCCCACCTGTGTTTATCGTTTCACAGTTTATATTAGCTAAAACTTGGAAACAGCCCATTTGCCCATCAGTTGGAAATTGGATAAGGAAGATGTGGTTTTTCTATAAAATGGAATATTACTCCACCATAAAGAATGAGAAATTAGATTTATTCATAGGAAAATGGATACATATTGAGAACATACTCCTAAGTGAAATAAATAAGTCACACATGTGTAAATACCAAAATGCTTCTCTGATGTGAATAAACTATAATAGTACATAAGTTCCTAATGATATAATGGACAATGTGAAATAGGAAAATAGGGGATAAAGGTGTAGGTAATGTGGGAAGCATAGGGGAAAGCAATAAGGGCAAAAAAGAAATGAAAAAAATGTAAATGAAATGTTTGTAAAGGGGGAGGGGAGGAGTGGTGAAAGGAAAGCAAGGACAAGGGGAAAAAATGAGAACCAAGACCTGTCATGTAAAGGTACAAGATCCCCATAATGAATGTAACTCTACTATATACCTAGAATGTACCAATAAACTCAGTGATGGAACAAAGAAGAAGTGTAAACAAGACATTTATAGCTATATGGATGCACCTAGAAACTCTAGTCGTAAGTGAAATAAATTAGATACACGTGTAAATATCATACTGTTTCTCTGGTGCAAATCAAGATATTGATTTAAGAAATATTTGCTAAAATATTTAATAGATAGTTTGAAATAGTAAGAAAAAGTTCAAATGGGAAGGGGCATTAAGAAGGGTGGGGGAAAGGAAGAAAGGGAAAGAGAAATTTTGAGAAGAAAGAACAAAGATTTTCATAATAAGAAGGAAGGAAATGTGGAAGGAAATTGAGAAAAATTTGAAAAAATAATAATTAAGGTATATCACCTATAGGTGCAAATTCTATATTATGAATATATCATTACGTATATCTAAAATGTACCAGAAGACTTTATGAAAAATTTTAATGCCCAAATTAGATATGGAGAAAATAAGAAAAAAATTAGAACAGCTGATCAAATCAGTTTAAAACATAAATGATACATTCACCAAAGATATAAAATCTTTGAGATTGCATTAGACAGAAATACTTGAAACAAAATTTATAGAATTCATAAATGTAGAAAACTATGAAGAGAGAGTGTCTGGAATTGAGGACAAAATGATAAATTCTAAAGTACTCTAAAGGACCATAAAAATAAGAGAGTTAGAATAAGAGAACAAGAAAGACTCTTCAGCAGCTACTAGATGACACTAAAGCAATCAGCCTAAATTTAACTGAAGGTACAGATAGCTAGATAGAGTTATAAATGTGTTTAAAGAAACTGTAGTGGAAAATTTTCCAAATATGAGAAAAGAGTTTAGCATACAAGTGAGCAACTAGAACACCAAAAAAGTTGAAAAAATAGCCTCACCAAGACAAATACTTACTGTATTTTCAGATAGCCAAGTTAAAGAATAAAAACAAAATTTTAAAAATCTGAGAAAATAAATTATAGATAAATTTAAATCCTTTAGAATTACAGCAGACTTCTCAACACAAGCTTTTTTTTCAGGTTTAATTGAGTTTATTGGTACAGTTTGGGATACAGTACAGTTACATTCATTGTTGGGATCATGTACCTCTACATGACAGGTTTGGGTTCTAATTTTTCCCCTTGTCCCTGCCCTCCCTTCACCCCCTCCTCCCCTCCCCATCTACAACCACTTTATTTCCATCTTTTCATTATCTCATGTTTTTTGCTTTTCCCTTTTCACCTTTCCCCTACCCGTCCCACCTTCCCTACACCTTTAGCTCCTTTCTGCCCATTTCTCAATGCCAGTAATCTTATTAGGATCTTCTGTATTATTGAAGATTATTCACACTAGAGAAGCTATTTGGTATTTACACATGTGTGCCTTATTTATTTCACTTAGGAGAATATCCTCGATATGTATCCATTTTCCTATGAATGAATCTATTTTCTCATTTTTATAGCTAAGTAATATTCCATTTTATAGAAAAACCACATCTTCTTTATCCACTTTCCAACTGATGGGCAAATAGGCTTTTTCCAAGTTTTAAAAATGGCAAACAGTGCGGCTATTAACATGGGTGTGCATACTTCTCTGTGATATGATTCTTTTAGTTCTTTTGGAATGATACCCAGCAGAGGAATGGCTGGATCAAATGGAACCTCCAGTCCAAGCTCTTTGAGGTATTTTCATATTGATTTCCATAGTGGTTGCACCAGTCTGCACTCCCACCAACAAGGGAGGAGGGTTCCTTTCTCACCACAACCCTTCCCAGATTTGTTATTGTGTGATTTCTTGCTAGCAGCCATTCTTTGTGGGGTGAAGTGGAATCTCAGTGTTGTTTTCATCTGCATCTCTCAAGATATCAGGGATGTGGAACATGTTTTCATATATTTACGTACTGCTTTCACTTCTTTGTCTGAGAAATGTCTGTTCATTTCGGATGCCCATTTTTGAATCAGGTCTTTATATTTGGGGGGGCTGATTGTTTTGAGTTCTTTACATATTCTTGATAATAGTCCTTTGTCTGAGGAACAGCTGGTAAAATTTTGTTCCCACATTGTAGGTTGTCTCTTAGTTCTGCTGATGGTTTCTTTTGAAGTACAGAAGATTTTTAATAAGATGAGATCCCAGTTGTTGATTCTATCTGCTAGTTCCCGTGCTACTGAGCATTTGTTCATAAAGTCTTTTCCTATGTCAATGTCTTCCAGAGTTCTGCCTAACTTACATTCCAGCAAATTTAATGTTTCTGTTTTAATATTTAGATATTTAATCCATTTGGATTTTAATTTAGTGCATGGTGAAAGATAAGGGTCTTGTTTTAATCTGTGGCAGGTTGAAATCCAGTTTTTTCAACACCATTTATTAAAGAGGCTATCTTTCCTCCACTGAGGATGGTCAGCTCCTTTGTCAAAGATGAGGTAGCTGAGTACATCTGGGTTTGTTTTTGTGTCTTCCAGTCTGTTCCACTGATCCTTAGGCCTGTTTCTTTGCCAGTACCATGCTGTTTTTATCACAGTGGCTTTGTAGTATAGTTTCATATTGGGAATTGTTATACCTGGTGCCATGTGTCTGGTGCCTAAAATGGCTTTTGCTATTCTAGGTCTCTTATGGTTCCAAATGAATTTTTGGATTCTTTTTTCTAGTTCTGTGAAATATAGTGTTGGAATTTCAATTGGCATTGCATTGAATGTATACAGTGGTATTGGTAGTATGGCCATTTTCACTATGTTGATTCTTCCTACCCAGGAGAAGGGGATATCTTTCCATTTTTTTATATCCTCTTCTATTTCTTTTTTCAGAGTGCTGTAGTTTTCAGTGTAGAGATCTTTTACTTCTTTTGTTAGATTGATTCCCAGATACTTCATTTTTTTGGATGCTATTGTAAAAGGAAATTTTTCCCTTATTTCTCTCTCAGTGAGTCTGTTATTTGTGTATAAGAAAGCTATTGATTTTTGGGTGTTGACCTTGTATCCACATACTCTACTGAATCTGTCAATTAAGTCTAGAAGTCTTTTGGTGGAATTTTTTTTTGGTCTTTAATGTAGAGTATCATATCATCAGCAAATAATGACAGTTTAACTTCTTCCTTTCCTATCTTTATTGCTTTAATTTCTTTCTCTTGTCTAATTGCTGTGGCTAATGTTTTCAGAACTACATCAACGAGGATTGGTGATAATAGGCATCCTTGTCTTGTTCCTGATTTTAGCTTGAAGGTTTTCAGTTTTTGGCCATTTAATATGATGTCGGCTGTTGGTTTTTCATAGATATCCTTTATTAAGTTGAGGTATAGATCATCTATCCATTTTTCTGCAAGGCTTTTATCATGAATTGGTGTTGAATTTTATCAAATGCTTTTTCTGCATCTATTGAGAGAATCATATGGTTTTTTTCCTTGACTTTGTTAATATAATGTATTATATTTATTGAATTTCATATGTAGAACCACCCTTGCATCTCTGGAATAAATCTGATTTGGTCAGGATGGATAATCATCTTGATAATCCTCTGTATTCTGTTTGTTAGCATCTTATTAAGGATTTTTGCAACTGCATTCATTAAGGAGATTGGTCTATAGTTCTCCTTTTTAGTTGCATCTTTCCCTGGTTTGGGAATCAAAGTGATACTTGGTTCCAAGAATGAATTTGGAAGTATAGCTTCCCTTTCAATTTCATTGAAAAGTTTGAAGAGTAATGGCAGTAGTTCTTCTCTAAATGTCTTGTAAAATTCAGCAGTGAATCCATCCTGGCCCGGGCTTTTCTTTCTTGGTTAATTTTTAATTACATTTTCCATTTCACTGACTGTAATTGGGGTTTGTAAAATATTTTTATCTTCTTTGTTCAACTTTGGTAATTTTTAAGTATCTAAAAATCTGTCCATTTCTTCTTTGTTTTCCATTTTATTGGAGTACAGGTTCTCAAAGTAGGTATTCATGATCTTCTGGATTTCTTTTGGATTTGTTGTGACTTCACCTGTTTCATTCCTGATTGCATGGATCTGAGTCTTTTCTTTCCTTTTATGATAAGATTAACTAAGGGTTTGTCGATTTTATTTATTCTTTAAAAAAACCGGCTCTTTGTTTCATTTATTTTTTGTATCATTTTCTTAGTTTCTATTGCATTGATTTCTGCTCGGATCTTTATAATTTCCTCTCTTGTTCGAGCTTTGGGTTTTTCTTGCTCTTGTTTTTCTAGGAGTCTAAATTTCATCATTAGGTTGTTCATTTGAGTCCGCTCTGTTTTCCTAGTGTTGGTATTCAATGTTATGGATTTTCCCCGTAGAACTGCTTTCATTGTGTCCCATAGATTCCTGTATGTTGTATTGACATTTTAATTTATTTGTAAAAACTGTCTGATTTCTTCTTTAATTTCCTCTGTAATCCACTCATTCTTTAGGAAAGTGTTGTTAAATTTCCATGTGCTTGTGAAGTTCCTACAGTTTCTTGTGCTATTGATCCCCAGCTTGATTGCACTATTATCTACTAATATACAGGGGATAACTTCAATTCTTTTGCAATTATTCAGACCTGTTCTGAGAACCGGTATGTGGTCTATCTTGGAAAATGATCCATGTGCAGCCAAAAAGAATGTATATTTTGATTTTGTGTGTTGGAATACTCTGTCAACATCTATTAAGTCCATGTGTACCAAAGCTTCGTTCAGTTCTATTATTTCATTGCTGATTTTCTGCCTAGATCTTCTGTCTATTTGTGATAGATAGATAAATCCCCCACTAGAATTGTATTAGTGCTTATTTGATTTTTCATGTTACTTTATATTTGTTTTTTATAGTTGGGGGCATTTATATTTGGTGCATATATGTTTATGATTGTCAACTCTTTCTCTTGAATTGTTCCCTTTACAAGGATGTAGTGTCCTTCTTTGTCTCTCTTAGTGAATTTTGGTTTGAAATTTAATTTATCTGAGAATAAGATTGCTACCCCTGCTTTTTTCTGGGCTCCTGATGCATGGAGAATTGTTTTCCATCCTTTCACTTTCAGTCTATGGTCTTCCTTTTGCACTAGGTGTGTTTCTTGTATACAACATATTGTTGGATTTTGCTTCTTAATCAATTCTGCCAGTCTATTTCTCTTGATTGGTGAATTGAGGCCGTTAACATTGATAGTTATAACTGATATATTCTGACTTATTATTGTCATATTATTGTCCTTTTGTTGACTGTTTTTACTTTTTCTCCCGTCTCCTTTTAGTTTCTTGCCTTGCCTATTTGACTTGGTCTGTTGGGCCTAATGGTATTTGGATCTTCATTGTCCTTTTCTAGGGTATTGTTTAGATTTCCATGTAGTGCTGGTTTGGTGTTCATGAAATTTCTCAGGTGCTCTTTGTCATGGAAATATCTTATTTCCCCATCTATTTTCAAAGAGAGTTTTGCAGGATACACCAGTCTTGTTGGAGGTTATTATCTTTTAGGACTTGTAATACCTCAATCCAGGCTCTCCTTGACCTAAGTGTTTGTGTTGAAAAGTCTGCTGTGATTCTAATGGGCTTTGCTTTGCATGTGATTTGTTTCTTTTCTCTTACTGCTTGTAGTATTTTTTTTCCTTTTGGATTTCTGGGATCTTGATTATTACATGTCTAGGTGTAGATTTTTTTTTATCATGGTTAGTTGGAGTTCTCTATGCCTCACTTATCTGTATGTCTAATTTTTCCCTTCTGTTTGGGAAGTTTTTTGTCATTATTTCTGTGAAGAGCTTTTTAGGTCATTTGCCTTTTCTCCTGCTATTTCATGAATTCCTATCAGTCTTATGTTATTTTTCTTTGCATCATCTAGAAGTTGTTGGATTGATTTCTCATGATCCCTTAATGTTTTTGAGAGACCTCTTTTTTCCCCATCACTGACTGTGATCCTGTTGTATATCTGAAATTCTATCTTCGCAATCTTTTATAGCTTTATGTACACTTTCAATAGAGTTTTTAATCTCCTGGATATCTGTTTGAATCTGTTTTATGGATTTCATTTCTTTCCTCTGTTGGGCATTCATTGTTTCCATTTCTTTCTTATGATGAGTCTTCATGGCTTCTATCATGGTCTTGAGCTCACCTATTTTTTTTGTCAGTTTTTGTTCTAGAGTCTCGGATCATGACTTCCATTTTGCTCATCATCCCTATGGTTAACTAGGAAATTATTTCTGATTTGAATTTTTCTAGAGCCCGATTGATCTGTTTTGTTACCTCCTGTGCTATGGGGCCAGGGTGTCCTGCTGGTTCACTATCAGACTTTTCATCCTCATTTGTCCTACTGCTTGCCATTGGTGAACTGGAAGTCTTTCTTTGTGTCTTTCTTAAGTGCTTTCTCAATGCTATTTTTGTTGTTCTGTTGTTCCTCTTTAATTTCTGAGTATTACTTAAATCTTCCTGATATAGTTATGTTTTAGCTTTTGAGATTCTAATGACTCATAGACATCCTCATTTTCATAATATCAGAGAAAACAACTCATTAAATCAATCACAATCCTTTATCCCAATTGATACATTCAGCAGTCCAATAGGATCAAGTACAGCTTGCAAACTGACCATTTGTGGTAGTCATTAATCTATCACCTTTAAACCATGTGAATTAAATTAATATCAAGAAGCAGCCCAAAATATGTTTGCAGTGAATACGCTTTTCAATATAGCATCTTTACCATTTAGGGTGGGGGGTTAGACTGAGTTAGGATGACAGGAGTAGATAAGTGAAAGAACTGGAGCAGGTTTGATGTGAAACCAGAGGATGTAGAATGACCTTACTATATTATGAAGCTATTAACTCCAGAGGGGATAGACATGATGCAGGAATAAGGACAAGAATATATCCCCTTAACAGTAACAAGCGCTTGCCTTCTCTTGAAGCTATGGAGCCATGAGTGAGGTAAAATGACTGGAGTAAAGAACATAAAGAAAAAAAACCAAAAAACAAAACAAACAACCCCCCCCAAGGAAAAATAATAAAAGAAAAAGTCTGAGTTAGGGCTGGAGCAGGAATAAAAAGGAAGATGAGTGTTAATATGGTGGAGCAAGAGACTAAGTTGGAGAGAGAGGATAGAAAAAAGAAAGAAATTTTATAGTGGAATGATGAAAAGAAAAAAAATTTGAAGGGCCTCTTTCAGATTATGTCTCTGTTGTCATATTATACCACATGTACAGCCATATGCAGAACCAAATCCCCTGGTCTAGGCTAGCCAATGGCAGGTCCTCACCACTGAGACTGACTTCAGTCTACAAGGCCTAACTTGAGTTTCCCAACCCAGAGGGTGGAACTCCACTCAGTTTGATTACAGTTTTCCCCTGCCCTTTCTTTAAAGATGTTCAAAGTTGGGAGCTCAGAAAACTACCCTTCATGAGCACCTATGTCTCTGCAGAGTGGTTCTAAAGACTGGCCCAATCAGGAGTTTTGAGAAAGTGGTGGGGCGGAGCAGGTGGTGTTGGTGTTTCAAGGGCGCCCATGGGGCTACCTTCCTTACTGGATCTGGTGGCGCACAGTCCGGCAGGTTGTGCACCCGCAGGGTGGTCCCAGGCCGGCAGCTGGAGAGACTTCCTCCGGGGTCCTTGGGTCCCTACTGGATCTGTTGGCGCACAGTGCTGGAAGTCGCGCACCAGCTGGGTAGTCCTGGGCAGGCAGTTGGAGAGGTCTCTCTCAACACAAACTTTAAAAGCCAGAAAAACTCAGAGTGAAGTATTTAAATCTCTAAGGGCAAATGTCGTCCAACCCAGATTAATGCACTCCCAAAAGCTCCAGTTTAACATAACAATAAGGATCTTTCATGTAAAAGACCAGCTCAAGAGGTATAGGATTATGAAGCCAACACTCCAAAAATACTCAAGAATACTCTAAATGAAACCACAAAACCAATACAGTTGAAAACCAAGATGAAATGAGAACACCAAGTAAGGTCAAAGGATAAAGAGAAGTTTAAAATGACTAAGTCTGCATCATTTCCACCATGGGTCCATAGATGACTGTGGAGTTCCAAACTCAGAGAAGAGTCATCCCCTAAATGGTCTGCTTAACAGAGTACCTTTTTCTCATCTTTGGATGTACGGGTGCAGTACTCATGATTGTGGTGACCTATGATTGGTTTGTGTCCTTCTATAACCCATTGAGTTACTCCACCATCACAAACCATTGCCATTGTGGGACTACACTCTTGATTTTTAATTTTGCTTATCTTTTGGGGCTTCTATATGCATAATTTTATTGTTCTAAGAGTTCCCTAATTTCTTTTTTTTTCTTTTTATTGAGTTTATTGGTACAATCTAGGTATACAATACAGTTACATTCATCATTGGGATCCTGTACCTTTACATAGTAGGTCTTGATCCTCATTTTTCCCGCATCCCTGCGCTCCCTTCATGCCCTCCTCCCCTCCTCATTTACAAACCCTTTATGTTAACATTTTTTCAGTTTCTCATATTTTTTCCTCCCCCTTATTACCTTTCCCCCACCCTTCCCACTTTCCCTACACCTTTAGCCCTTTACTGCCTATTTCACATTATTAATTAACTCATTAGAATCCTGTGTACTATTATACATTTTCAGACCAGAGAAACTATTCGGTATTTCAGTTAAAGAAATCTTGGGCTGGGGATTTGGCTCAGCAGTTTGGTGGCTTGCCTTGCAAGCGCAAAGACCCAATTCAATCCCTGGTACAAAACAAGAAAGAAAGAAAGAAAGAAAGAAAGAAAGAAAGAAAGAAAGAAAGAAAAAAAAGAAAGAAAGAAAAAAGAAAGAAAGAAAGAAATCTCTGTATGAACATTAAAAAAAGGGAATCCTAAAAATGAAACTAAAAGGGAAAGTAAAAGAGAAAAGGTAATGATGTAAGATTAAAATAATCCTTAATTCTGAAGATGAAAATGGTCCCTTAACATATTTAAATTGCTTCTTGCTCTTGTAGTCTTATTCTTTTTTCCATTATTTAGAGAATACTTTATTAGTTTCTGTAATCAAATCCACGTAGATATGACCTTACATATTTAGTACAATGCGTTATCCCTGTACAAATGGAACACTTATAGACCAACATGGCTGTCCATCTGCAACAGCTTTTCCATGTTCTACAATCATCTGAAAAAAATTATAGACATTCAGCACATTCCATTAAAAAAAAAACAAAGAAAAGAATAATATCCAGAAAATAGCAAAGTTCTGTTGCTTTTGTGGTACCTGGTACCATTTTTTTTAATTAGCATCTTAATCTTCAGGAAAGAGAACATTCTAGAGCAATATCATTACATGTAACTCTGATAAAGCATGGTCACTACTATGCATCATAAAGCAGGGACAAGGTATGCATTCCATTAAAAAAAAAACAAAGAAAAGAATAATATCCAGAAAATAGCAAAGTTCTGTTGCTTTTGTGGTACCTGGTACCATTTTTTTTAATTAGCATCTTAATCTTCAGGAAAGAGAACATTCTAGAGCAATATCATTACATGTAACTCTGATAAAGCATGGTCACTACTATGCATCATAAAGCAGGGACAAGGTATGTTACATTCACAGAGGTATGATACAGTACCGTCCTACATCAATAATACTTGAATCAGTTTTGGTTTGAAATTTGCTTTGTCTGCAAATAAGATTGCTACCCCTGTTTTTTTCTGGGCTCCTGTCACATGGAGAATTGTTTTCTATCCTACCACTTTCAGTCTATGGTCTTCTTTTTGCATTAGGTGTGTTTATAGTACAAAACATATTGTTGGATTTTGCTTCTTATTCCATTTTGGCAGTCTATTTCTCTTGATTGGTGAGTTGAGGCCATTGACATTGATAGTTATAGCTGATATGTACTGACTTATTATTAACATATTATTGGCCTTTTGTTGACTCTTTTTACTTTTTTACCTTCTCCTTTTAGTTCTTGCCTTGCCTATTTGATTTGGTCTGTTGGGCCTCATAGTGTTGTTGCCTTCATTGTATTTTTCTAATGTCTTGTTTAGAATTGCTTGTAGTGCTGGTTTGGTATGCATGCAGTTTCTCAGGTGTTCTTTGTCGTGGAAGTGTCTTATTTCCCCATGCATTTTGGAAAAGAGTTTTGCAGGATACATCAGTCTAGGTTGGAGGTTGTTCTCTTTTAATACTTGAAATATCTCACTCCAGGCTCTCCTTGCCCCAAGGGTTTGTGTTGAAAAGTCTGCTGTGATTATAATGGGCTTCCCTTTGCATGTGATTTGTTTATTTTCTCTTACTGCTTGTAGTATTTTGTTCTGTTGGGTTCCTGGGATCTTGATTATCATATGTCTAGGTGGAGATTTTTTTTTGATTGTAGCTAGTTGGGGTCCTATATGCCTCAGTTATCTGAATGTCACATTCTTCCCCTCTGTTTGGCAAGTTTTCTGTCATTAATTCTGCAAACAGCTTTTTAAAATCATTTTTATTTTCTCCTGCTACTTCGTGTATTCCTATCAGTCTTATGTTATTCTTCTTTGCATCATCTAGGAGTTGTTAGATCGATTTCTCATGATCCCTTATTGTTTTTGAGAGACCTCTCTTTTCATGGTCGCTGACTGCAATCTTATCTTCTATATGTGAAGTTCTATCTTCGCATTCTTTTATTCTGTTGTGTACACTTTCTATGGAGTGCTTAATCTCCTGGATATCTGTTTGAATCTGTTTTATGTATTCCGTTTCTCTCCTATGTTTGGCATTTATTTTTTCCATTTCTTTCCTATGCTGGGCCTTCATGGCTTCTATCATGTTCCTGAGCTCATCTACTTTTTGTCAGTTTCTGCTCTTGAGTCTCGAACCATGACTTCCATTTTGCTCACTATCTCTATGGTTATCTGGGAAATTATTTCTGTTTTGAATTTTTCTAGAGCCTGATTGGTCTTTTTTGTTACTTCCTGTGCTTTGAATTCAGGGTGTCGTGGTGGTTCAATATCAGACTTTTCATCCTCATTTGCCCTACTGTTTGCCATTGGTGAACTAGAGGTCTGTCCTTGTGTCTTGCTTAAGTGTTTTCTCATTTTTATTTGTGTTGTTGGACTCTCCTTGTTTTAATCTCTGGGTTATCACCCAAATCTTCCTGATATAGTTGAGTCCTAGCTTCTGTGTCTCTAACGACCCACAGACATTCTCATCTTCATAACATCAGAGAAAACAGCTCATTAAATCAACTGCAGTGATTTATCCCAAGTGATACAATCAGCAATACATTAAGATCAAGCACAACATGGACACTGACCACTGGTGGTAGTCACTAGTCTATCACCCTTAAATCATTTGAATTAAATTGAAATCAAGAAGCAGTCCAGAACATGTCTGCAGTGAACAAATCTCAATATAGTATATTTACCATTTAATGGCTCAGACAGAGCAAGGATGCAAGATCCCTGATCTCGGTTAGCTGATGGCTGAACCCCATTAAGCTGACTGACCTTGGGCTGCAAGGCCCAGATTGAGTTCCCCAACCTTCTGAATGGTTGAACTCCGCACAGTTCTACTACCAGTTTCCCACGCCCTTTCTTTAAAGATGTTCAAAGTTGGGAACTCAGAAAAAATATCCTCAATGAGCACCTCTGCTTCTGCAGAATGGGCCCAAAGACTACCACAGTCAAGAGGTCTGAGAGTGTGCACGGGGGGCAGGGATAAGGGGAGTTAGGGGGGTTCAGATGCTCCTTCTCAGCTACCTTCCTGGCACTGGAGCAATGGCGCCTGGGGTGGGTAAGGAGTGGCTCTCCTTCCCACAGTGGATTGGGGCCCAGGCTACCTTCCTGGCACTGGAGAGATGGTGGCTCCCTAATTTCTTATGTACACTGCTCTCCTCTTTATTTTTCCAGGTCCCCAAGTACCATAGAGAAGTATCTATGCTGCCATACTCTTTGTCATTTTCTTATGGATTAATTTCTCTCATTAAATTTTTTTATCATTGGAACATCATCATCTGACAGAAAATAAATCATATCTTCTCTTCTTTCAAGTCTAAACTGTCAGTTGCTTGCTTATGTTGTGGAACAGGTATTATAGTATATATTGCCAGATTCCTTATATTTTACCAGAAGTATGGCAGCCACAGTCATGTGTAGCTAGTCACCCCTGTGTTGAATCCCTTCACAGCCTGAGTAACAAAGTAAAGTATAAGCACCCCATGGAGACTACAGTAGTATTTCTGGACTTCTAATATTGCTGGTTAAGTTGTATGATAATTTATTGGCTTTAGTTTCATAATATAATGTTGGAAGAATGAAGAGTGAACTCTAAAGTTGATCATAAGCTTTCAGTTTAGAAAATGAAAAATTCCTGATGACATATGATATTAAGTGACTCACAATGATATTATAGTCATTAAAGTATAAACTTTTTCCATTTTCCAACTGAGGGGTAAATGGGCTGTTTCCAAGTGGTTTTTCTATAAAATGGAATATTACTCAGCTATAAAGAATGAGAAAAATAGATTCATTCATAGGAAAATGGATACATATTGAAGATATACTCCTAAGTGAAATAAATGTCACACATGTCACACATGTGTAAATACCAAATAGTTTCTCTGGTGTGAATAAACTGCAATAATAAAGATTCCCAACATTGTGAAATGGGAAGAAAGGGGCTAAAGGTGTAGGGAAGGTGGGATGGGTAGGGGAAGGGTAATAAGGGAAAAGAAAAAAAATGTGAGATAATGAAAAGATGGAAATTAACTGTTTGTAGATGGGGAGAAGAGGAGGGGGTGTAGGGAGGGCAGGGACAAGGGGACAAAATGAGAACCAAGACCTGTCATGTAGAGGTACAAGATCCCAACAATGAATGTAAGTGTACTGTATCCCTAAAATATACCAATAAACTCAATCAAAGCTGAAAAAAACTATAAATTTTAATCGAGTATATTTTGTTAAAAGTGTAAATTCATTATGTGTATTTTACTTCAAAAATAAAATAAAGGCAGATCATCATTTAAAATTGTATATAAATGACAGAAATTATTGGGACAAACTAGCCTTATCTGAGTAGATGTAAAACTCAAAACTTCATGTGGACACTTACATTGCATTTGTGTTTTTCCCTCCGTTGGTGTTTGGAAGTCCCTAGAGATTGTGATGGCATGGACCTATTTTTCTAATTATGAGCTAGCTCTGTTCCCTGAGCCCTGAAGGTCACAGAGTAGTTAATAATCAGCCTCCAGTCTTTTAGTGATTCCAGACCTGTGTTCAGTTCCATATCTGTGTCCCAGGCTCTACTGTTGTCGGTATCATGAAGCTCCCATGTGTCTTGGCATTGATTTCAATTCCAAGAACAGAGACTGAGCCTTCACTGGGTGGGAGACATAAGAGGGTCTTTGGATCTGCTCTCCTTTAGTATGACCCAACAAAGAAACAGCATTATCCAGTAAGTGCAGAGGGACCTCAATGAAATGTGAATGATGCTTAAAGGTACTATTCCCTCATCCTGAGGAGAAACATGACATTTTAGTGATCACATGTGATGGTAAAAATATGAAATATTTGGAAAGTGAAAACTTTCAATGTATCAGATAGTATCTATCAATTTATTTCTTTTTAAATTAAGTTTATTGGTCAATTTATTTCTCAATTTTTTCAGCTCCACTTATTAATTCTCTGATGCAGGGAGGGCTTTTAATATCTCTGAGAGAGCATTGTTCTTAGCGTTAAATTTTGCTTGAAGTAACTATACTAAGGATTATGCAGATAAGGAGTGCTCTATTTAGGGTTAATGTGTATAACATTAGAGCAAATTAAAATTTAGCTACCATTACCGTCAGCGATAAGTATATTCTTACCACTTATCTCCTTTGTCCTATAGTTACTCCTTTTCTGTTTCTGTTGAGGGACACTTTATTTGTGCTTGTGTGATTATATGTATATGTGTTCAGACGAATGATGTACTTTTCTGTACAGCTGATTTCCCAGACCTATAGTTTGTTTAGCACAGAGGAGAAGTCAAAAATAAAAACCTGTGTTCAATGGTGAATGGGCCCTTCCCTGTGTCATAGTACTCATCCTTAATCAACATGATGTGAAGATTCTTAGTGCCTTACTGTTTTCAGCTCCATTCCTTTCCCAAGTGCCCTATATATGTAAAGACAAGAAAAAATAGGTTTCTTTTTTTCTCTGTGCCATGGACACATGGACCCTATCATCCACTTAATTGTATCTCCATAAGTTATTTAAAAATAAAACACAAGAGAGATATTCATGTTTTTTTTAAAAAAATGCACAAAGAGATGGGAACAAAGAAACACCCTAAGGCTGAACCTCAAAGTTCTAAGAAAATAAGTACAGTTCAAGCAAGGCTCATTCAAGGGAGGAAATTATTAAGGTCACAACATAATTTTTTTTTAAATTTTACTTTTCTCTAAATGCCTTTTATTTATTTTATTTATTTTATTGGTACATTTAATGTATACAATATAATAACATTCATTGTTGGAAATTTGTACCTTTATATAATCAAATTGAGACTAAGAAATTTCACAAATTATAAATAGTTATGTTCTAGGATTCTTTAGTTGCCACACATGTGGATAAATTATTTTCTCCTCATTTTCCCCAAGCCTAATGAACACAGTGAGGAAGAGCAATTCACAAACATTCCACCTACAGTAACAGGTCAAGGACACAAAACTAATGTACTTATTTCTTCAGGGCCATCCCTTGGTATGGGAACCAAAACTGAAGACAAATTGAAATGTTATCTTCATGTGGTGATGAAATTTATTTGTGTGGTATCAAGAAGACATCATTACTGCAAAGATGGCTGGCATATTTTGAGAAAGTATCTGATGAATAAGAGAATGTAGGTATGTCAACTATTTTGTGAAACAGTGAAATTTTACATGCATTATTTGTTGAAAAATCAGAAAAATATCACTGCAATATATTATACAATATTTTTTAACATGAGTGATAGGGAAGGAAGAACAAGAATTTTGAAAATATTAACATAATAATTAACTAGCAAAGTAAATGAGGCCTTTCTCTTCCTCCTTTCTCCTTCTCAAATGTAAGGCTGTGAATTGGTTGAAGAAGGCCCAAAACCACTACATGTGGATATAACCTAATTTATTTTGGGGACAACAGGTGTTCTGTAACACAGTATAGTTGAGTTTTAGGACGCCTGTAGGAAAAGTTTTAAGAAAATTGCCTGTGGACTTATGAATCATTGTACACCTAGAAATATTGATAATAAAATCTTCCCATAAAATTCATAACAACAGATTCCTTTGAGGAGACCAAGAGAAATGATAGAAACTACTCAAAATTTTAGGTAATTGTTCAGACATCTAAATAATATTAATAAGGATATAAATATTATTAAATATTGTATGTTAATATCTATAGAGATAGTATGAATGGTAAGTTTTCTAAATGCCAGCAAATATCCTCACATAGTGGTTCTCAACTCTCATGTAAGAAAGTGACTTAAAAATTTGAAATGTATATATTCTGATTAATATATTAGGCTAAGGCTAAAGATATGAAAATATCTCCAGATAAATATATTTCTAAATTAGAGTCAAGTGATAAATTAAAAGATTTTCAAAATATTTTCTTACAGCATCAACATAAAGTAGGTAATTCTTATTCCCATTTTACAGATCAGGGGAATACATCATTTGTGGGTATGTTTACAATAATTCACATACCTTTTTCTATTGTTTTAAGGTGTGCTTAAATTGTTTCATTTATCATTTTGGAATTTTTCCCAATTAAATCACAGAATGGCCTACTGAAAATTTGGGTCTCAGTTTCCATCACATAGCTGAAATATGCATAATGCAACTCATATTTCAGCAGAGACTAATGTGAAAATCCATTGATTAAATTAGGAAGGCTGGGGAACTCAGATAGGGCCTTGTGAGTTTCTTTGTTTCCAGTGTTGTCAACTGGATAGAAGTGGGTTTGTGATCAGAACAGCAGCAAAGCATTTTTCAAGCTATAGTAGACAACAGAGTCAAAAAGAGATGGCTTATATAGCAGTTATTATATTTTAAATATAACCACATAAATTTTAAAATGTTAAAGTTGCTTCTTATCATTTGTTATTTGTATTGATATATGCATTGTACACTAATCTACATTTGTAGTAATGTCCAAAGATCATGTGCCTGTATCTGAGCCTGTGATACATAAATTTGAATGTAATGAATAAAAGGACAGAATATTCATATTGAATAATTTATGCACAATTTATACACAGTTTATATACAAATGTTGGGTAAGTTCTTACATTCTTAAAAGATGAAATCAGAAGAAAACAAGGAAATTAAAAATTCATTATTTTTTTAGAAAAATGGCTCAAATGAAAGTATTCTGATTGGAGAGAATTAACTTTAAATTTCAGATAATGCAGTCCCGAATTTTATATCATTTGTAGCATACCCTACTATTTGTAGATACCATAATCAAGAAATTTGTAGTATTTTGTGAGTATAAAATAGGACAATTTCAATGCTTTTCAATTTTCTTCCAATAGAATCATATTTTCTTAAAGGAAGATGGCTTAACTACCTCTATACTTTTTGGAAAATAAATTTACTACATTTTATTGTGATCAAGGACTTCAGAAATCTATATTCTCAGTCGGCCTGCACTGTGCAGTAGAGTATCAGAAAACTCAGACTATACAACAGAAATTGAAAACAAACCACCCAGCACTGAGTCCTTGATGGTGGGGTTGCTGCTGAAGGTTGTGGAACTCTGCTAAGAAATTCTTTGTTTATGAGTTGTTGAGCTAATACTATATGCACAGTTTTGGTGATTTTTTTTGTTTGTTTCAGTTTTTCAATAAAACTTATTTAAATGTGCTTAAGCAACATGGCAAGGCATAATCTCACACGTGTTTCAGAGTTCTACCTCATGCACTTCTCAGAGGATCCAGACCTGCAGACCATCCTCTTTGGACTGTTCCTGACCATGTACCTGGTCACAGTGCTTGGGAACCTGCTCATCATCCTGGCGGTCATTTCTAACTCCCACCTTCATACCCCCATGTACTTCTTCCTCTCCAACCTGTCCTTCACTGACATCTGTTTCACCTCCTCTACAGTCCCAAAGTTGATTGTGGACATCGTAACTCACATCAGAGTCATCCACTATGCAGAATGCTTGACACAGATATCTCTTTTCCTCTTTTTTGGGTTTATGGACTATATCCTCCTGACTGTAATGGCCTATGACCGCTTTGTTGCCATCTGCCATCCCCTGCATTATGCAGTCATTATGAACCCTCACCGCTGTGTCTTATTGCTTCTGTTGTCAATCTTTCTTAGCTTTTTGGATTCCCAGGCACACAATTTAATTGCCTTACAAGTTACCTGTTTCAAAGATGTGAAAATTGCTAGTTTCTTTTGTGATCCTTCTCAACTCCTTGACCTTTCATGTTCTGATACCTTTAAAAAAAACGTAACCATATATATACTTGGTATCCTATTTGGTTTTTTCCCCATGTCAGGGATCATTTTCTCCTACTATAAAATTGTTTCTGTCCTTCTGAAAATTGCATCATCTAGGGGGAGGTACAAAGCCTTTTCTACCTGTTTTTCTCACATGTCAGTTGTTTGCTTATTTTTGGGAACGAGTCTTGGAACATACCTTGGTTCAAGGACATCACACACTCCCAGAAAGGGTATGGTGGCCTCACTGATGTACACTCTGGTCACGCCTATGCTGAACCCCTTCATCTATAGCTTAAGGAACAGGGACATACTTAGCACCCTGAAGAAGCTCTATTTTTGTGAAATGTAATCCCAGGACCTTTGGCATTTATTTAAAATATAGTATAGAAAATATGGTTAAAATGAAAATCAAATACATATCTGTAAACCCTTCCTCCTTTTTTGTTTCTGAAGTTTGATGTCTTTAATATATGTTTTATTATAGAATCATGGTTGTTCAAGTGGTAGTATTTAGTGTTCTTCAAACAGATGCAAATTTCAGTTGGGAAAGTGAAAAATTTCTGGGGATGGGTAAGAGTGATGTTTGCAAAAGGGTCTCTGTGTGTGTGTATGTGTGCGTAGGTGTGTGTGTATATCTATATCTATGTCTGTATATCTTTCCAAAATGAACAAAGGAAATTAAAATCTGAGGTCTTTGTTTCAAAAGGAAAAATAACAAAGATAACACTCAAAAGACTTCTGTGTAAAAGCAGAGCCCCAAATTTTTATCACATTCTTTTTTTAAAATTTCCAATGAATTTCAGATATTTCAATATAGGAATAATATGAAACAATGTGGATAATTATATGCTATGTACATTGGTATTTCAAGGATATGTGATATGACATAACCAGTCAATGCTTCTAGAGTTAGTCTATATGTTTGACATCTTGATATACCTGTATTTATTCTTTCATATGTTAGTGGGGTTGTGGGGAGAAAGGAACCCTTCTCCATTGTTGGTGGGAGTGCAGACTGGTGCAGCCACTATGCAAATCAATATGAATACACCTCAAAGAGCTGGCACTAGAGGTTCCATTTGACCAAGTCATCCCTCTGCTGGGTATCTTTCCAAAAGAATTGAAGGAATCATATCACAGACATATATGCACACCTATGTATATAGTGGCACAGTTTGTAATAGCTAAAACTTGGAAACAGCCCATTTGCCCATCAGTTGGGAATTTGATAAAGGAGATGTGGTTTTTCTATAAAATGTAATATTACTCGGCCATAAAGAATGAGAAATTAGATTCATTCATAGGAAAATGTATACATATTGAGGATATTTATTTCACTCCTAAGTGAAATAAATAAGTCACACATGTGGAAATATCAAATAGTTTGTCTGGTGTGAATAAACTATAACAGTACATAAGATCCTAGTGATATAATGGACAATGTGAAATAGGAATATAGGGGCTAAAGGTGCAGGGAAAGTAGGAAGGATAGGGGAAAGCTAATAAGGGTAAAACATGAAAAAGTGGAAATGAAGTGTTTGTAAAGGGGGAGGGGAGGAGTGGTGAAGGGAGGGCAGGGACAAGGGGAAAAAGTGAGAACCAAGACCTATCTTGTAAAGGTACAAGATCCCAATGATGAATGTAACTGTACTGTGTACCTAAAATGTACAAATAAACTCAATGAGAAAAAAATAAAGCAGGAAACCCATATTTGATATTGTCAGTAACAATTCTCTGAGCTGTACTTGAGCTTTTTTTCTGGTCCTCAGGGAGATGAAGAGTGTTGCATATGTTTGAGCATAACATAGTAAATGCAATTTAACTCAGAAAGTGATGAATGGAGGAAAGTTCTCTTGGAAACTCTGCTTCCCATTATGAAGCCATATGTGAAAGTTTGGACAGAGAGATGGGATGATGAGATTGTGCAGTTTTAGCTAAGAGGACTGTGAAATTTATGTACTAGATACTATGCTGGAGACAAAATATCAGTCAATATTTTCCTTTCCTTGCACCCTGGTCCTGCTTCTCATAGACATCTAATCCATGATAGCATACCATGGGTGTCAGTAAACTATTTCATCAGCATCTCGGAAGAATTATGGAAGAGAAGAGGAGTACAATGAGGAGGATATAAATAACCAGAAAGTCATGAAGCAATAATGGCAGCATCTAAATTATGTATTCTACAGAATTTATTTCGTTTCACTTGCATAACATTTCTGAATACATGCTCCAATATTATTATTTTAAAAGAAAATAGGAGCACTGTTTTGTTATATAATTAACTACAAGTTGTTGGGTAGAAAATAGTGAGGAAATTTTTACATGAGGATGTCTGATAACACACACACAGCATTTACCAGGAATTCATGGTACCTATTTCTTTTGACAATTCCAGCACCCATTTCTTCTCCTGTTCCTCTATTAAGCACCCATTTCTTACTGTATGCTCCTACTATTAGGATCCTCAAGTCACTGTAGGGGGGTAAAATCTGCTGAATTCACTTCAGAATGCATATCTAATTTATGAACTAAAGACCAAAGATTGAGAAATTATACAGTGATTAGTTTTGATCTTATACCCTCCCCCCTTCATGCTTTCCTTGAAGCTGTCCACATCATGCTCCACTCTTATAAATCATCATTTTCAACATCTACTAGGGAAGTCAACTCACGTTAGAATTCTCTCCAATTCCAAAATCTGGAAAGAGTTTGATTTTCTCATATATGACTACAGTGTAGACATAACAACCTCTGCTGGAAAGTTCATGGTGATTGAAGAACAAAGTGATTTCTGGATGAGACACAGAGACGGATAGTTTAAGTTGTGATTTTGTGCCAATCCCTCACTAGTATGTAGTGAATGGCAGGTTGTTTTTAATCTTTGTCACCTGGTTGATTTCTAAAGTTTTTAATGTTGTATTAAGCACAGATTAAAAACATAATGTGAATGTTAGTGCAATTATTAATAGGTAGTGAATATATAGTATGAGGATGATATTCATTGTAGATATCATCAGTAGAAAAAAGGGTAAAAATTCAATTTTACAACATTCAAATAAAATGTTCTGGTATTTCTAGTTCTCGTCTTTTTCAGATATTGGAACATTTTGTATTTTTTCTGCAAATATATGTATGTATTTAGAGAAAATTCATTTGTGAATCCTCAGTTTTTAATCTCTAACTTGACACACAATAGTAACTAAATATAAACATGTTTTCTAAAAATATAAGTAGACACTTTTGGCTTACAATAAATGGAAAGTTTCAACCCCCTAGGCTTCAACATGTTAACAGTGAGAGGTGCAGCCATGTGTAGATTGCCTGCTACCCCAGACCCAACACCCAGGACTCAGCAGAGGAACCCCCCAATGGAGCTTGCAGGTACAGCCCCTTAGTGCTTGCAGGCTACCCCATTCCCACTTCCAAGGCCTCAGCAGAGGAACCATGAGAGGCACAACCCCATGGAGCTTGCAGACTGTCCCAGCCCCACAACCGGTCCTCTGAAGAGGAATGATGAAAGGCACAGCCCAGTGGAGTTTACAGGTTACTGCAGCTCCAACCCCTGGAAATTGGCAGAGGAATGATGAGAGGTGCAGCCACAAGGGAACCTCTCCCTCGCTCAGCACACCTTGGGCTGCCTGGCTGGGCTGGTACCTGGATTCAAATCACAGAGGCACAGGGGATCAGAAAGGCAATTGTTCTGAGATCCAGCCTTGATTTTGATTTAATTAATTTTGTCAAAGGCGATAGATTAATAATTACCACAAATTGTCATTTTCTAAACTGTGATTGATGCTATTGTGCTGCTGATTGTCTCACTTGGGGTAAGGTGTTTTGATTGATCTAGTCAGTTGTCATTCCTGGTATTGTGAAAATGAGGGTGTCTCAAAGTCATTAGAAACTCAAAACCTAAAGACAGGATATAACAGGAAGATAGAAGTATTAACCCAGGAATTAAACCAAGGACAGTGCCAACAAAAAAATAAAAATGAGGAGACATTCAAGCAAGGCATAAGCACAAACACAGGCTGCCAGCTCATGAAAGGTATATTCTGGTGGAAATGAGTTGGAAAAGTCTGATAATCAACCACCTGGACATTCCAAACTGATATTGCTGCAGGTAACAAAACAGATGATGAGGCTCTAGAAAACTACAAAACGAAAATAATTTTTGAGACAACTACAGAGAGCATAATGAAAGACATGATTAGAAACTCTAGAAAATAAAAAAAACATAAAAAGTACATGAAGTCTGGACCATGATAGAAGTCACAAATGCCCAGCTAGGAAAGTAATGAAAATCATGAATGACCGAAAGGGAATCCATGAAACAGATTCAAACAGATACCCAGGAGATTACAAACTCTATTGAAAGTATACATAACAAACTGAGCCAAACTGAAGACAGGATATTAAATATAGAAGAGAGGATGTTGCTCAGTGACCATGAAAAGTGGGATTTCTTTTTAAAAACTGAGGGAACATGAGAAATCACTCCAACAGCCTCTAGCTCTTGCAAAGAAGAAAATACATGACTGATAGGAGGTCATGAAAAAGCAGGAGACATGACAAATGGCATAAAATTCTGCTCACAGAATAAATGAGAAAAAAATTCCCAAGCAGAGGGGAAGAATTTAACGCACAGATAAGTGAAGCCTCCAGGACGCCAACTAGTGATGATCTCAAAAAATCTACACCTAGACATATAAGAATCAAGTTTCCAGAAAACCAACAGAAGAACAAAAATAGTACAAGCAGGAAGAAAAAAAGGAACAAATATCATGAAATAAAAGCCCTTCAGAATCACAGCAGACTTTTCAACACAAACCCTCAAGTTAGGGAGAGCCTGGGGAGAGGTATTTGAAGCCCTAAAAGAAAACAACCTCCAAAGTAGACTAATGTATCCTGCAAAACTACCTTTCAAAATTGATAAGGAAATAAGACTTTCATGAAAAATAATATCTGAGAAACTTCATGAATACTACACCAGCACTTCGGACAATTTTAAATAATATCCTAGTAAAAGAAAATGAAGATCAAAGCATCATGAGGCCCAACAAAGCAAATCAAGCAGAAAAGGCAAGAAATGAAAGGGAGACAGGGAAAAAATTTAAAAGAGCTAACAACAGAACAATTACATGACAATAATAAATACACATCAGTTATAATCATCCATGTTAATGGCCTCAATTCACCAATCAAAAGAAATAGACTGGCAGAAGGAAAGTTCAACAATATACTTAGGGGGTAGCTATCTTATTTGCAGACAAAGTAAATTTCAAATCCAAAAAATTAAGAGAGACTAAGAAGTTCACTACATCGTGTAAAAGGAACAATCCAACAGGAAGAGATGACAATCAAAAATATATATGCACCATTGTCTAGGATTGCTTTTGCTATTTTAGGTCTCTTTTGGTTCCAAATGAATTTTTGGATTCTTTTTTCTACTTCTGTGAAATATACTGTTGGAATTTCAATTGGCATTGCATTGAATCTGTATAGCAGTTTTGGTAGTGTGGACATTTTCACTATGTTGATTCTTCCTACCCAGGAGCAGGGGATATCTTTCCATTTTCTTATATCCTCTTCAATCTCTCTTTTCAGAGTTCTGTACTTTTCAGTGTAGAATTCTTTTGATTTTTTTGTTAGATTGATTCCTACATACTTCATTTTTTTGGATGCTATTGTGAAGTGAACTGTTTCCCTAATTTCTCTCTCAGTAAGTCTGTTATTTGTGTACAAGAAGGCTCCACATCACTGGTCATTCGAGAGATGCAGATGAAAACAACACTGAGATTCCACCTCACCCCACAAAGAATAGCTGCTGTCAAGAAATCACTCAATAACATATGTTGGCAGGGTTGTGAGGAGAAAGGAACCCTTCTCCATTGTTGGTGGGAGTGCACACTGTTGCAACCACTATGGAAATCAATATGGAGACATGTCAAAGAGCTGGGACTAGAGGTTCCATTTGACCCAGCCATCCCTCTGTTGGACATCTTTCCAAAAGAATTGAAAGAATCATATCAGAGTGATATATGCACACCCATGTTTATAGCAGCACAGTTTGTAATAGCTAAAACTTGGAAACAGCACATTTGTCCATCAGTTCTAAATTGGATAAAGAAGATGTGGCTTTTCTATAAGATGGAATACTACTCAGCCATAAAGAATGAGAAATTAAAGTCATTCATAGGAAAATGGATACATACTGAGGATATACTCCCAAGTGAAATAAATAAGTCACACATGTGTGAATACTGAATAGTTTCTCTGGTGTGAAAAACTATAATAGTACACAAGATCCTAATGAGATAATTAACAATGTGAAATAGAAAGAAAATAGGAAGAGTAGGCTAAAGGTGGAGGGAAAGTGGGAAGGGTGGGGAAAGGGAATAAGGGAAAAGAAAAAAATATGAGAAAATTAAAAAAACGGAAATAAAGTGTTTGTAAATTGGGAGGAGAGGAGAGAGTGAAGGGAGGACAGGGACAAGGGGAAAAAATGAGAACCAAGACGTGTCATGTAAAGGTACAAGATCCCAATGATGAATATAACTGTCCTGTATGCCTAAAATGTACTAATAAACTCAATGAGAAAAAAAAGAAAATAAATATATATGCACCAACACTAATGTTGCAACTATGTAATAGAAATACTAAGGGACATGCAAAACCAAATATTCACTAAAATAATTGTAGTGTGGGACATCAACACCCCATTGTTGCAAATAGAAAGGTTATCTAGACAAAAAATCAACAACAAAGTACTGGAACTGAACCAAGGCTTTGAACAAATGGACTTAATAGATGTGTGCCAAGGGTTTCACCCCAGAAAATCAGAACATACCTTCTTTCTGGCTGAACATGGGTCCTTCTCTGAAATGGAGCACCTACTAGCTCATAGAACATGTTTAAGTAAATGCAAAGGAATTGTAGTTATCCCATGCAAATTATCAGATGATAGAACAATTAAACTGGAGACCATTAGCAGAGGAAACTGCAATAACTTCACAAACACATGGAATTGAATAACATTATCCTCCTGAACAACCAATGGGTCACAGAGGAAATTAAAGACAAATTAGGCAGTTTTTACAAATAGATGTTAAATTCCTTTTAAATATGCCGGAATCTATCAGAAACAATGAAAACACACCTGTGAGGGAAATTTATAGCACTGAATGTCAATCGTAGGAAAAAATAATGAGCTCAAATAAGTAACCTAATTCTCAATAGTAAGCTGCTAGAAAAAGAAGAGCAGGACAAATACAAAGCCTGTAAAGGGAATAAATTATAAAGATCAGAGCAGAAATTAATACAATGGAGACTTAGTAAACAATACATAAAACAAGGAATTGAATATTTTTTGAAATAAGTTATAAGTGTATAAACTCTTTGCCAACATTATGAAAAACAGGAAAGTAAAGGCTCATATCCATGCAATTAGGATTTTAAAAAAGGTGAGGTCACAACAGATTGAGGAGCAATCCAGAGGATCATCAATGCCCACTTTGAGAACCCATATGCTAATAAAATGGAAAATACAGAAAAAATGGAGATTTCGAGATACACGTGACTTATCAAATTTGAACGAAGTAGATATAAAAATTCTAAACTCCCTAATTGCAATCAGTGAAGTTGAAAAATGTAATGAAAAATTTTCCAACAAAGAAATGTCCAGCTCCTATGGCTTCATGGCTGAATTATACAAAACACTTAGAGAAAAACTATTGCTCCTATTCTTTAAACACATACACACTGACCAAGTTGGGCTTATCCTGAGGATGCAAGGACTTTACATATAGAACTGCTTTCATTGTGTCCTATAGACTCCTGTATGTTGTATTGGCATTATCATTTATTTGTAAAACCTGACTGATTTCTTCTTTAATTTCCTCTGTGACCCATTGATTGTTCAGGACTGTGTTGTTCAATTTCCATGTGTTTGTGAAGCTATTGCAGTTTCTTATGCTACTGATCTCCAGCTTAATTGCATGCACTATGGCCTGATAATATACGGGGGATAACTTCAATTCCTTTGCATTTACTTAAACATATTCTATGAGCTTGTATGTGGTATATTTTTGAGAATGACCCATGTGCAGCTGAAGAGAATGTATATTCTGATTTTGAGGGGTGGAACACTCTGTAGACGTCTACTAAGTCCATATGTTCAAAAGCTAGGTTCAGTTCTAGTACTTTGTTGTTGATTTTTTGTCTAGATTATCTGTGTATTTGTGATACTGGGCTATTTAGTTTCACAACTACAATCGTATTACTGCTTATTTGGTTTTTCATATCCCTTAATATTTGTTTTACATAATTGGGGTGTTAATATTTTGTATGTATTTATGATTGTTGTATATTCCTGTTAAATTGTTCCCTTTACAAGGATATAGTGGCCTTCTTTGTCTCCTTGAGTCAGTTTGGTTTTAAATTTACTTTGTCTGAATTGTAAGATAGCTATCCCTGGTTTTTTATGGGATCCTGTTGCATGGGGAACTGTTTTTCTTCCTTTCCTTTTCAGTCTATGAGTTTCTTTTTCAATTAGGTGTGTTTCTTCTCTACAAAATAGTGTTAGATTTTGCTTTTTAATGCATTTTGCCAGTCTCTTTCTTTTGACTGGTGAATTGAGGCCACTGACATTGATTGTTATAACTGATATGTATTGACTTATCACTGTCATGTTATGTCTGATTGTTGGCTCTTTTTTATTTTTCCCCCTCTCCCTTTAGTTTCTTGACTTGTGTAGTTGATCTGTTCTGTTTGGTCTCATGGTGTTTTCACCTTCATTTTCTTTTTCTAGGGTATTGTTTAGAATTCCTTGTAGTGCTGGTTTGGTATTCATGAAGTTTCTCAGGTGTTCTTTGTCATGGAAGTATCTTATTTCCTCACTCATTTTAAAAGAGAGTTTTGCAGGATACACCAGTCTAGGTTGGAGGTTCTTTTCTTTTAGGACTTGAAATACCTCACTCCAGGCTCTTCTTCTATGATGGTCCTGAGTTCATCTATTTGCTTTGTATGTTTCTGTTCTAAAGTCTCTAATCATGTCTTTCATGGTGCTCCCCATCTCTGTAGTTATCTGGGAAATTATTTCTGTTTGCATTTTTCTACAGCCTGATTGTTCTGTTTTGTTACTTCCTGTGCTATGAGTTCAGATGTCCTGAACTGGTGTCCTGGTGGTTGATTGTCAGACTTTTCCACCTTGTTTCCCCTAAAATTTGTCATTGGTGAAGTGGAAGTCTCTCTTTGGGCATTATTTTTATTTTTGTTGTTGAGCTGTCCTTGGTTTAATTCCTGGGTTAGTACTTTGATCTTCCTGATACAGCTGCTGTTTAGGTTTTGAGCCTCTAATGACTCATAGACACTTTCATTTTCCTAATATCAGAAAGGACAACTCTAAATCAATCACAACACTCTAACCCAATTGTTACAATCAGCAAAACGATAGCAACAAGCACAGTTTAGAAATTGACCATTTGTGGTAGTTATTAATCTATCACATTTAAACCATATGAATTTAATCAAAATCTAGAAGCAGCCCAAAATGCTTATAGTGAATAAACTGTTCAATACAGCAACTTTACCCTTCAGTATTGGAACTTAGAAGGAGTTAGGAGAGGAGTTTGATAGGTAGAAGCCTAGGAGAAGGTTTGAAGTGAAGCCAGAGGACACAGGATCATCATGCAAACTCTAGGAAACTGTTCATGATAAGAGGGAAATTCAGAGTGCAAGGACAAAGACAAGAATGGAACACCTTAAGAGTAATAGGGAAGCTATAAATTATACTCCCTTTACTTTGAAACTAGTGACACTTGAGTGAAGGAAAAGGAGAGAAGAAAAGGAAAGAAGAAATCTGAATTAGGGCAGGAACAGGAACAACAAGGGAGATGAAGAATAAAGTGCGAGAACAAGAGACTGAGCAGGAAAAAGAAGGAAGAAAAAAGGAATTTGCAGAATGGGAAAAGTAAAAAAAAAAGAAAGCATTAAAAATTAAAAATAAGAGAAAAGAAAAAAATATTCATGGGCCTCTTTCAGGGTATATCTCTGCTGTCACAATAGGCAATGTGGGCAGCAATGTGCAGAACTAAGTCAATTAGTCTCAGCTAGTGGATGGCAGACCCATGAGATTCAGGCTGAATTCTGGTTGCAAAGCCCAAGTTGAGGTCCCTGATCTCCTGCAGGGTTGAACTTTACAAGGTTCTATTGTAGGTTCAGCTGCTCTTCTGCTGAAGATAGTCCAAGTCCTGATGGAAGGTGATGATCCCTCCAACTTACCAACTATAGAGGTCTGGTGTGCCTTTATTGCAGTTGTTCACTTCCATTCTATCTTCTGGATTTCAGTAAAATGACCACCTGTGTCTCTGCAGTGTGTATCCAGGTATTGGCACAACCAGGAGGCCCAAGAGCATAGGGGGTGTGGGATGCTGCAGCGGCACCTGTGCAGCTTGGTGGTTCTCACCATTCTGCTCTGATGAAGGCTTGGGGTTCTGGCAAGCTCCTCATGCAGCTGCGTGGTCCTCAATGGTCTTCTTAGATGAAGGCCTGGGGCATTGGCTAACTCCCTGTGCAGCTGGGTGGTCCTCCCCGGTCTGCTGTTGCAGTTTTTAATCAAAATTTCTTTGACTTCTTTGGTTCAACGTATTTCTAGGTATTATGTATTTTCATAGCTTTTGAAATACTATTGCATAACTCATTTTTTTGTCTTTTATTGGTTTTTGTTATGTAGAAACATTAATGATGTCTGTAGCTTACTTTTGCATACTGTAACTCTACTGAAAAAAATTTTCAGAGCTGGAGACTTAATAAATGGATTTGCACATACTAGTCATGTACTTTACAACTGAGCTAAAATTTGTTTATAAATTCTAATACATTGTGCAGGGAATCTTCAGGTTTCCCTAAAAGTCATGTCACTTGTGAAAAGAGTTAATTTGCAGTCATTTTTTCACTTAGAAACCCTTTATTTCTTTCTTTCGCCTAACTGCTCTGTTTTGGACTGCCACTATGGTGATGATTGTGTGGGGGGAGTGCCTTTTATTCCTGCATGAGAGGAAGATGCATTTTGTTAATTGCATTTTTCTGTGTAAGATTATCGTTACTTATACTTCATTTTTCTGATGGATCATGTTGATTTATATGTTGAAAATTCTTGCATGCTTTTGATATACCCAACTTGATCATTGTGTGGAGTGTTTTTGATGGGCTGTAGAATCAGGTTTGCTAATACTTTGTGAAGTACTTTTTACTGTTACATTAATCAGGATCCTTTCCTGTACTTTTACTTTCTTGTTGTTTATCTTGGCTAGTTTTGGCATGCGGGAAAATGTGGTCTTCTAGAATAGGAATGGAAACATTTAAATGCTTTTCATATCCTAGAAGAATATTTGGCTGTGATTAGTGTTAGTGCTTCTTTACTAGTTTGGTAGGGATGAGCCGTGAGATCATCCAGATATATATTATTTGCAAACATGAACAAGACCTCAATTGTAATTCTTTTCTCAATTTTTGTATATCTTGGCATAATATAAATTAATAATATAAATTAATGATAGCTATCAGGTAACCTTATGCTCCTTTTAATATATTTTGAGGTATCTAACAATACTGAAGGTAATAAGTAAGCTAGCATTAAAACCTATGTTAGTCAGTATTTCCATAACTGAGACTTAATTAGTGATACCCACAATTTAAAGAAGTTTTTAAATTTAGCATGGTTTCAGAGCATTCAGTGATATTAAGCTGTCTAGAAGACAGAAACATCATGGTGGCATAGCAAGCCAGAGGATAGCTGCTTATTCTATGCCAACTGGGAAGCAGAGCAGGAGAAGAATGATAGAAAATGGAGGGGCAGGAACTAGAAATAGATATCAAGACAAGGCCTCCACGCATCAATCAGACTCTTGAAATGTTCAACCAATGCCTTGGGAAGACCCCAAAGTCAATCATGTTGATATTTCAGTGTAACCACCACATCCTGTTGTTTTATAACAAACATATTGACTTAAACAATACTTAATCTTCAAATAAAGGTGGCAATACCTTGATAATTCCACCCAGCATAATGCAACTATCCTGTATATAATCATAAATGCAACAGTATATTTTCCAGAATCCCAGCAGTCACATTTAAAAAAAATCTCAGTGCAATTCTCTTCTGAGACATAAAGTTTTATCTTGGCCACAAACCTTTGGAAAAATGAAACAAGTATCATATTCCCCAGGTAAAATGTCAGAGATAAAACATTCCTATTTCAAAAGTGGAGAATTGAGAGAAAGGAGTTTAATGAAAGCAAACCTGAACTCTACCAGAGAAAATTTTGTTCAGTAGTTCCATCTGCATCATTTGTGGCAGGTAGGAGTAAAATGTGAATCCCAGAGGGACTGGGTGGGCCACACCTTGAGACCTTGCTGCTTGCTGCTCACATGATCTATAATTGAGGTGTCTCCACTCAGAAACATAAACTTTCTTGACAGACATTCTGCATTTCTGATATTTCCAACATTCTTGGGTCTCTCTACATCTTTGGGTTCATTCCCAGAGGTACTCACATTGCTCCATCTGTGCCCTTTGCCTGGCCTTTCTGGGTTTCCTTTAAAATCTGACCAGAAGCCTCCTTGACCCCACAATCTTTAGACTCTGCATGCTGGTAAAAAAGCAGCATCACATAGATGTCTAGATCTGCTAGCATATTGAGAAGTAGTCAGAATATTTAGACTATGTCTGCATTAGCCTTTGAATTCCTGTAAGGCGAAATATTATGAAATGAATCCTGGGGCATAAATTAGCTAGATGCTCTTTATTGAGGAGAATGTGAAGGGGTCTTTTCTCAAATAAAAGGTTTACATTTTTGTACCTTTGAACCTGAAATAGTTAGGAATTACTGATTTGTGATATCTTATTAAAGCATTTTTGTAAATATCCCTGTACAAAGTACTTGGTTTCTTTTAATGATACTAATCTCATCAGCAATCATACTTTCACAATTTAACTAATAATTCCTCATGGACAAAAATTTACAATTTTCAAATTGTTCTGCTTTTGTTTTGTTCCAATTCTTTCTATAAATGTTGCAAAATCAGTCAAAAGTACCCATGCCACAGCCTGAATTTTGGGCTTTTTGAAATATCATCTGCCATATCAATTAATATTCTGCCATTAATGGATGTATAAAGGATAACCTCAGGACATAGGCACAATATTCACAACTTTTCTGCCAGAATGTATACATGACTTATAATCCAACTGGAAAATGGAGCCATTATTAGACTAAAATCTCCTGAGCCTGGCTTTTACTGTCTACATTTCTACCCACAGTCTGGTTTTCTGAACTCCAGCCAAAAATCACACAAGTTCTGCTAACAGCATTCTAAGAATTTTGTAGCTCACAACTCCCAACCATTAAAAATAGACAAATTCCAAAAGTTACTGGATCCAATTCAGATAAAATCACAGCAATATCACTATTACTCTGGTATGAAATTTCTCTATTAGTAAATTTTTCCATTGCTGAGACACAATATTCAACAGACACAACTTAAAGGAGAAAGGGTTTAATTTGACCCTGTGTCTCCTGGAGTTTAGTCCATGGTTCACTGGCTAAAAATCAGAAACACCAAAATACAAGCATGTTGCAGAGCTAAGCTGCTTAGTTCATGGTGGCTGGAAAGCAGAAGAGGGAAACAATGCCAGAATAATGAGGGACCAGATAGATATAGCCTCTAAGGCTACACTTCCATGGTCCACTCAAATACCCAGGAATGTGCTCTACAATCCTCCAGGTGGATTCCAAAGTCAATGAAATTCAAACTCCTCCCTAATAATTATATTTGAAGCCAACTTATGAGCCCACAGACAAGATTCAGGCTCTTTTTTTTTCAGCTTTAATTCAGTTTATTGGTACATTTTAGGGATACAGTACAGTTACATTTATTGTTAGGATCTTGTACCTCTACATGACAATTACTGATTCTCATTTGTCCCCTTACCTCTGCCGTCCCTTCACCCCCTCCTCCCCTCCCCATCTACAAACACTTTATTTTCATCTTTTCATTCTCTCACAATTTTTTCTTTTCCTTTTTTAAATTCCCCTACCCATCCCACCTTACCTACACCTTTACCTCCTTTCTTCCAATTTCTAAATGTCAGTAATCATATTAGAAGGATTCAGGCTCTTACAGGATGACTGTCAGAAGTTTCTCTCATTTCCTTGCTGCAACAAACTTTCATAAGGCATCTACAACATGGCAATTACGGGGTTTCTAATATTAATGCAGGATGAATAAGAAAAAATTAATATTCCCTAAATTGTTTATTCTCTTCCTCTACAAAACTGGAAGCTTGAGTATAATATGTCACACCATACTAGCTTTTCTGAGTAAGGTCTATTTTTGAAAGACATATATGTATTTTTTATTGCTCATGTGGTACATACACATAAAATAAAATATTTAAGTTATTTTATGTATGCATGTCAGTATCATTAATCATATTTACATTGTTGTGTAACTATCAATATTAAGCAGCATGTAGATAGATATGCATTCCTCCTTCACTGAATATTTGTCCATTTAAAACTTTCACATTCCTTCTTTCCTTTACATTGGCTTCCACAGTTCTAATATATATATTATATCATATAATATATTATATCACACACACACACACACACACACACACACATATATATATGTATATATACGACTATGGATTAAAATACATAAACTGCAAACACTCTGACTGATGTTAAACTCTGATGAATGTCCCAAACTATATTCCAAATAGATTTCAAAGAACTGAGATTAGGTTTTCATTCCAAAAGGTCTCCTAATGTCACTATTCCTCAGGATGTTGATGAAAAGATTCAGCATAAGGGTGACCACAGTTTACATTAACGAAGCTACCATGTCTGTGATGAGAGAATGTGATACATTTATACCGATGTGCTTTCCAAGGCCAGTTCCAGAAAATAAATAACTGACGGGTGAGATCCACAGATGGGGAAGATTTTGCATTTTCTGTTTGAAGATGAGACTCTCAGGATGGAAGAAAAAGATCTCTAGTAAGAAAATACAAGATAAAAGTTTACAAACGAAGAAAAGCCCAGATCCACCATACATTTAACTGTGGGCCCATTGATTGCTCCAGACCCAGAGCCAGGAGGGTAGCCAAGTGAGTGCAGCTGAGCACCACAACTCCCCTTTCTCCACCCCTGCTCTCAGATCCCCTGATTGTTCCAGTCCTTGGATGCACTCTGCAGAGGCATGGCTGGCTATAAAGGGTGGTGATTGATCCTATTGTGTTCCTGATTGCATCAATTGGGATAAAGGATAGGGATTAATTTGATGAGTTGCTGTCTGAACTATGAAAATGAGAATATCTATATGTCATTAGAGAATCAAAGGCTACGATGCAACGATATCAGGAAGATTTAATGATCCACAGATTGCATCAAGGGCAACCCAACAGCAAAAATAAACATGAGAAAACACTTAAGCAAGACACAAAGACAGACTTCCAGTTCACCAATGGCAAACAGTACAGCAAAGGAGGAGAAAAAGTCTGATGGTGAACCACCAGGACACTCAGAACTCACAGCACAAGAAGTAAAAAAGAAAACTTCATCAATCAAGCTCTAGAAAAATTCAAAACAGAAGTAATTTCCCAGACAATCATAGAGATGGTGAGTAAAATGAAAGACATGATTTGAGACTCTAGAAAAGAAAATGACAAAAAAATAGATGAGCTCAGGAACATAATAGAAATGATGAAGGCCCAGAATAAGAAAGATATGGAAACAATGAACGCCCAACATAGGAAAGAAAATGGAATCCATAAAACAGATTCAAACAGATATCTAGGAGATTAAAACACTATTGAAAGCATACCCAACAGAATAAAAGAATGTGAAGATAGAATCTCAGATATAGAAGATAGGATCACAGGCAATGAACATGAAAAGAGAGGTCTCTTAAAAACAGCAAGGTATCATGAGAAATTGATCCAACAACTCATAGATGACGCAAGGAAGAATAACATAAGACTGATAGGAATCCATGAAGTAGGAGGAGAAAATGCAAATGACTTAAGAAAAGCTGTTCACAGAATTAATGACAGAAAACTTCCCAAACAGAGGGAAAGAATTTGACACACAGATAAGTGAGGCATATAGGACTCCAACTAGCCATGATAAAAAAAAAAAATCTACACCTAGACATATAATAATCAAGATCCCAGAAACCCAGCAGAAGAACAAAATACTACAAGCAGTAAGAGAAAAGAAACAAATCACATGCAAAGGAAAGCCCATAAGAATCACACCAGACTTTTCAACACAAACCCTTAGGTCAAGGAGAGCCTGGAGTGAGGTATTTCAAGTCCTAAAAGAGAACAACCTCCAACCAAGACTCATGTATCCTGCAAATCTCTCTTTCAAAGTGGATGGAGAAATAAGATACTTCCATGACCAAGAACACTTGAGAAACTTCATGAATACCAAACCAGCACTACAAGGAATTTTAAACAATATCCTAGAAAAAGACAATGAAGATCACAACACCGTGAGGCCCAACAGAGCAAATCAAATAGCCAAGGCAAGAAACTAAAAGGAGAGGGCAAAAAATTAAAAAGAGTCAACAAAAGAACAATGACATCACAATAATCAGTCAGTAATTATCACTTATAACTGTCAATGTCAATCGCCTCAATTCACCAATCAAGATAAATAGACTGGCAGAATGGATTAAGAAGCAAAATCCAACAATATGTTGTATACGAGAAACACACCCAGTGCAAAAAGAAGCCCATGGACTGAAAGTGAAAGGATGGAAAACAATTCTCCATGTGACAGGAGCCCAGAGAAAAGCAGGGGTAGCAATCGTATTCACAAAGTAAATTTCAAACCAAAACTGGTTAAGAGATACAAAGAAGGCCACTACATCTTTGTAAAGGGAACAATTCAAGAGGAAGACATAACAATCATAAACATATATGTACCAAATATAAATGACCCCAATTATATAAAACAAATATTAAGCAACATGAGAAACCAAATAAGCACTAATACATTTGTAGTGGGGGATTTAAATACCCAACTATCACAAATAGACAGACCATCTAGGCAAAAAATCAACAATGAAGTACTAGAACTGAACCAAGCTTTTGAATGCATGGACTTATTAGACGTCTATAGAGTGTTCCAGCCCACAAAATCAGAATATACATTCTTTTCAGCTGCACATGAGTCATTCTCCAAGATAGACCACATACTGGCTCACAGAAAAGGTCTCAATAAATGCAAAATAATCAAAGTTATTCCCTGTATATTATCAGATCATAGTGCAATAAACCTGGAGATCAGTAGCATAAGAAACAATAGGAACTTCACAAATGCATGGAAATTTAATAACAGTCTCCTGAACAATCAATGGATCACAGAGGAAGTTAAAGAAGTAATGAGATGGTTTTTACCAATAAATGAAATTGCCGATAAAACATATAGGAATCTATGGGACACAATGAAAGGAGTTCTATGTGGAAAATTCATAGCACTGAATGGCCACAATAGGAAAACAGAGCAAGCTCAAATAAACAACCTAATGATGAATCTTACACTCCTAGAAAAACAAGAGAAAGAAAAACCCAAAGCTCAAACAAGAGAGGAAATTATAAAGATTAGAGCAGAAATCAATGCAATGGAAACTAAGAAAATTATACAAATAATAAATGAATCACAGAGGTTTTTTTTAAAGAATAAATAAAATTGATAAACCCTTAGCAAACCTTATTAAAAAAGGAAAGTAAAGTCTCAGATCCATGCAATCAGGAATGAAACAGTCGAATTCACAACAGATCCCACAGAAATCCAGAGGATCATTAATACCTACTATGAGAATCTGTACTCTAATAAAATGAAAAACACAGAAGTAATGGCAGATTTCTAGATACTTATCAATTACCAAAGTTAAACCAAGAAGATAAAAACATCTTAAACACCCCAATTACAATCAGTGCAATTGAAAATGTAAATAAAAACTTACCAACAAAGAAAAGCCCAGGTCCTGATTGATTCACTGATGAATTTTACAAGACATTCAGAGAAGAACTAGTGCCATTACTCTTCAGACTTTTCAATGAAATTGAAAGGGCAACAATACTTCCAAATTCATTCCTGGAAGGAAGCATCATTTTGATTCCCAAAGCAGGGAAAGGCGTAACTAAAAAAGAGAACTACAGGCCAATCACCTTAATGAATATAGATGCAAAAATCCTCAATAAGATACTACAAACATAATACAGAGGATCACCAAGAAGATCATATATCCTGAAAAAGTCGGATTTATTCCAGGAATGCAAGGATGGTTCAACACATGTAAATCAATAAATGTAATACAATATATTAACAAAGTGGAGGACAAAAAACACATAATGCTCTTGATAGATGCGGATAAAGCATTTGACAAAATTCAACACCCATTCATGAAAAAAACCCTGCAAAAAATAGATGGAATAGATGGTCTCTATCTCAATTTAATAAAGTCTATCTATGAAAAACAAACAGCTAACATCATATTAAGTGGCCAAAAACTGAAAACCTTCATGTTAAAATCAGGAACAAGACAAGGATGTCCACCATCACCACTCCTCTTTGATATAGTTCTAGAAACATTAGCCATAGCAATTAGACAAGAGAAAGAAATTAAAGCAATAAAGATAGGTAAGGAAAAAATTGATCTATCATTATTTGCTAATGATATGATACTCTACATGGAAGACACAAAAAACTTCACCAAAACAGTTCTTGACTTAATTGACACTTTTAGCAGAGTAGCTGGATACAAACAAGGTCAACACCCAAAAATCAATAGCTTCCTTGCACACAAATAACACACTCAGTGAACAATTAATTAGGGAAAAACTTCCTTTCATGATAGCACCCAAAAAATGAAGTATCTGGGAATCAATCTAACAAAAGAAGCAAAAGACCTCTACATTGAAAACTACAAAACTCTGAAAAAAGAGATCAAAAGGATATAAGAAAATGTTAAGTTACCCCTGCTCCTGGGTAGGAAGAATCAACATAGTGAAAATGGCCATACTACTAAAACCACTATATACATTCAATGCAATGCCAATTGAAATTCCAACAGTATATTTCACAGAACTAGAAAAAAGAATCCAAAAATTCATTTAGAACCATAAGAGACCTAGAATAGCCAAAGCCATTTTAGACAACAGACACATGGCAGCAGGTATAACAATTCCCAATTTGAAACTATACTACAAAGCCACTGTGATGAAAACAGCATGGAACTGGCAAAGAAACCGTCCTGATGATCAGTGGAACAGACTAGAAGACAAAAAAAAAACAAAAAACAAAAAAACTCCAGATGTCCTCAGCTACCTCATCTTGACAAAGGAATTGATTATCCCCACTGGAGGAAAGATAGCCTCTTTAATAAATGGTGTTGTAAAACTGGTTCTCAACCTGCCAAATATTAAAATCAGATCCTATCTTTCACCATGTACTAAATTAAAATCCAAATGAATTAAAGATCTAAATATTAAAACACAAACACTAAACTTGCTGGAAGATAAGTTAGGCAGAACGCTTGAAGACATTGGTAAAGGAAAAGATTTAATGAACAAATCCTCAGTAGAACGGGAACTAGCAGAAAGAATCAACAATTGTGATCTCATCTTATTAAAAATCTTCTGTGGGCTGGGGATTTAGCTCAGTGGTTCACTGGCCTGCCTCGGAAGCGCAAGGACCTGAGTTTGATCCCTGGTACCACACACACACACACACACACACACACACACACACACACTCATACAAATAATCTTCTGCACTGCAAAAGAAACCATCAACAGAACTAAGAGACAATCTGCAATGTGGAAAAAAATTTTTCCCAGCTGCTCCTCAGACAAAGGACTATTATCTAGAATAAATAAAGAACTCAAAACAATCAGCCCCCGCCAAATATAAGGACCTACTTCAAAAATGGGCATCTGAAATGAACAGGCATTTCTCAGACAAAGAAGTAAAAGCAGCAAGTAAATGTAGGAAAAAATGTTCCACATCACTGGTCATTCGAGAGATGCACGTGAAAACAACACTGAGATTCCACCTCACCCCACAAAGAATGGCTGCTAGGAAGAAATCAACCAATAACAAATGTTGGTGGAGTTGTAGGGAGAAAGGAACCCTTCTTCATTGTTAGTGGGAGTGCAGACTGCTGCAACCACTATGGAAATAAATATGGAGATGCCTCAAGGGGCTCTGACTAGAGGTTCCATTTGACCCAGCCATCCCTCTGCTGGGTATCTTTCCAAAAGAATTAAAAGAATCATATCACAGTGATATATGTACAGCCATATTTATAGCAGCACATTTTGTAATAGTTAAAACTTAGAAACAGCCCATTTGCCAATCCGTTGGAAACTGGATAAAGAAGATGTGGTTTTTCTATAAAATGGAGTAGTAGTCATCCATAAAAAAGGAGAAATTAGATTCATTCATAGGAAAATGTATACATTTTGAGGATATACTCCTAAGTTAAATAAATGTCACATGTGTAAATACTGAATACTTTCTCTGCTGTGAAAAACTATAATAGTACCTAAATTCCTAATGAGATAATTGATCATGTGAAATAGGAAGAAAAGCGCTAAAGGTGTTGTGAAAGTGGGAATGGCAGGGGAATGGGAATAAGGGAAGAAATAGATGAGAAAATGGAAATAAAATGTTTGTAAACACAGAGGGGAGGTGGGTGTGAAGGGAAGGCATGGACAAGGGGAAAAATGAGAACCAAGACCTGTCATGTAAGGGTAGAAGATCCCAGTGATGAATGTAACTGTACTGTATACCTAAAATGTACCAATAAACTCAATTAAAAAAAACAATACAGAAATTGGAAAATGACAACTTGAAGATGTAAAGAAGAGAGGATCACTGAGAGACAGGCAGGATCTGACAGGAGAATTACAACCCATGGGGAAATTGAGGAGGCAGAACATAATGTGATAGGTACATGGATTGTGGCTTACAAGAAAGGAAGACTGAATCAAAAGAAAGGAACACAGTGAAAGAGCGGGACTCCAGAGGCCTTCAAAGAAAACAGCAGTGGAACAGACAACTACTTCCTGGCTGCTGCAACAGATGGAGCAGCCAAATGTCCTGCAGAGAGTGGGTGGATATCATTTCAAGGATGAATCAACTGAACCTGGAAAACACAGCTGCTTCTGATTTCTTCATCTCAGTGTTCTCCGTATTAAACTCCCAGAGTGAATAGGTGAGGGACAGCCACAGAAATATCTGTGTTGAGGGAGTCACAGTCAAGATGGTAAGAAACTCCTTGAAAAGTTTAAACAAAAGGACTCAGGCTCTACCCCACTCCCAGCCACAGGCTTTGGATTTGAATGTGAAAAAATTGGCATGTAGATGAAAACAACACTGAGATCCCACCTCACCCCAGAAAGAATGACTGCTATCAAGAAATCAACCAATAATAAATGCTGGCAGGGTTATGAGGAGAAAGGAACCCTTCTTCATTGTTGGTGGGAGTTCAGATTGGTGTAACCACTGTGTAAATCAATATGAAGATACCTCAAACAACTAGGATTGGAAGTCCCATTTCACTCAGCTATTCTGCTGCTGGGTATCTTCCAAAATTAATTTAAAGAATCATACCACAGCAATATAAGCACACCCATGTTTACAGTGGCACAATTTGTAATACCTAAAACTTGGAAACAGCCCATTTGCCCATCAACTGGAGACTGGATAAGGAAGATTTTTTAAAAATTAAATGGAGTACCATTCAGCCATAGAGAACAAGAAACTAGAGACATTTATAGCTAAGTGGATGCACATTGATGCCTTACTTGTAAGAGAAATTAATAAAACACTCATGTGTAAATGCCAAATGATTTCTCTGGTATGAAAAATTAAAAGTGTAAATAAGGATTGAAATGTATAATTGATATTGTGTAATAGGAAGAAAAGATGTAAACTAGTAGAGGAATTGAGAGGGGTAGAGAAAAAGTAAAAAGGGAAAAGAAGAAATATATGAAAAGGAAAAACATGGAAACATCTTTTTAAACAGGGAAGGGTAGAGAGGGTGAAGATAGGGCTGGGGAATGTAGAAAATTATGAATCAAGATAAGTTATGTAAAGGTACATGATTGCAGTGATGAATGGCACAGTATTATATACTTAACATGTACCAATAAATTTAATTTTTTAAAAAAGAAAGTAGCAATGGAATACTACTCAGCCATAAAGAATGAGAAATTAGGGCCAGAGATTTAGCTTAGTGGTTCAGTGGCCTGCCTTACAAGTGCAAGGACCCGAGTTCAATCCCCAGTACCAAATAAATAAATAAATAAATAAATAAATAAATAAATAAGAGAAATTAGATTCATTCATAGGAAAATGGGCACATTTTGAGGATATACTCCTAAGTGAAATAAATAAGTCACACATGTGTAAATACTGAATAATTTATTTTGTGTAAAAAATTATAATAGTGCATAAGATCCTAATGAGATAAATGACAATGTGAAATAGGAAGAAAAGGGCTAAAGGTGTAGGGAAAGTGGGAAGAGTAGGGGAGAAGGAATAAGGGAAAAGAAAAAAAATATGAGAAAATGAAAAAATGGAAATAAAGTGTTTGTAAATGGGGAGGGAGAAGGGGTGAAGGGAAAGCAGTGACAAGGGGAAAAATGAGAACCAAGACCTGTGATGTAAATGTACACAGTGCCAATAATGAATGTAACTGTACTGTATACCTAAAATGTACCAATAAATGCAATTAAAAAATGAAAGTAGCAGAATTGTCATCCCTACCCTAATCCTAATCTAGAGTGTATTATTCATTTAGTGAAGTTATCTTGTTAAAAATGTTTGTACATTTTGACAGCAGCAATGGCAGCCAGGGAAGTGGCACCATGGTAAGCCTGGCAGGATCCCTGCTGCCTTTGTGATCCAGGCTAAGTGCCAGACAGCACAGTGGCTCAACTTCTGCAGAAAGGGTGAAATAAAGAAGAGATTAACCACCTTCATCCACTGACTTCCATTAGTTCAGTCCCTCCTGAAGTGTCTGATGGGCTTGGTGAAGACCCCAAATGGCAGAGATCATGTACTGCCTCCAGTTGGCTCTGCCTAACTTTCCCATCCCCAAGCCCGTCAACCTCATGCTGAGGTTTTACCACTCCTTGCTCAAGGACTAAACCTGCATTACTTTCTCCTGGAACAGAAGCATTGCACAACCTGTGCCTTGGTTTTCCTGGCACTTCTGTTTCTCATCTATATGGATGCTAGGGAAACTATTTTCTGTGCCACTGCATGGATTCACCATTTACATGTTTGGCACATGAACCTTGTGTTGTGAGCACCTAACAATGGTTCTGTCAGTTTTCCATGAAAGCAGAAGATGGGTGGGAAGGTGTTGACATAATTCAGAAAGTATTGGAGTTTCAAACCATGCAGGTCTTGTTTTTGCATTAATCTCAAAATTGAAGAGATTGATGATTCCTGAAAGCATTGTTTTTCATCCTTCTTCCCTGTTCAGTAAGCTAGACATGTTGTCCACAAGCTTCAAATATTTTCTGTGCTTCATTTTTAAAATAAATATCAGAGAGATATTGTCCTTTAACCTTGGTGTCTGTGGTCATGCTTTCCAACCCAGCCTCACTTCCTTTACCCTTTCTTCTACTTTTCTCACGTGTCCAGAGAGGGAGACCTTCTTGTATTTCTTTGGCATTCTCTGCATGATGGAGATATGATGTGTTCACATAGACCTAACAGTCCTCAGCCAAGTAACTTGAAAATGTGACCTGTGTGTTTTTGTATGAGTGTGTGTATAAACATGTGTTATGTTCCATTTTAAAAAGACCGAGTCTGTATAGTTAAGGCAGGCCTTGAACTCACTATGGAACCTGGAATGGCCTTTAACTTCAACTGATCTTCCTGCCTTAGCTTCCTGAGTGCTGGGATTACAGGTGTAAGCCACAATACCCAACCATATGTACATATTCCTTGTAAAGAATCTTTATTGAACATGATCTGGTTTTGGGGTTTAGCAGTAGCTAGCTGTAGTAGGTGCCACTGCAGTTTTTATTTAGCATGGGGATTGTAAAGCAACCAACTCACTGGACTTTGATATGGTTCAGAAAAAAAACAAAGAGAGCAATGGCCCTCATGCTCCTATTAGGAGGTCTTCCTTGCTGCACATTGACATTGCACCTTGTGAAAAATACAGAGGAAGACTTTGTGACTGTCATTTGCTGCTTATTTTTCTCTGTACTTCAGTAACAAGTATTGGCAAACAAGACTTTCTCCTGGCTCCTGCCCACTGGGGATCAACATGATTGTCCTTCCAATGGTAACTGACCCTCTGTCCTGTCTGAGGAGGAGGGAGGTTGGCCAGGTAGAAGACAGAATGGAAAGAGTCCATCCAGGGAATAGGACCGCAAGACCACACTTGTGAAACATTAACATTGCAGTTCTAGGCCTTTTATATCTGGTGTGTTCACTATACATACCAGAAATGTTAAAGCTTTATAAATTAGAAATACTCTTCATCTTAGTATTTCCATTTCTCATTGAGCTAAGATACACATAATTAAATGTACCACTTTAAAATAATGTCTGGTAGCACTAAATCCAGGGCTATTTTTTTGCAACCAACATTCTTATCTATTAATAGAAAATTTTACAACTTCCCAAATGAATTTTGCACTGATATTAACATCATAAATGTCACTATTTCCCAAAGCAACCATGATTTTCCTATGGGTATTATAAAAAAATTAAAGACAACAAACTTCAAACTTATGAAATAATGTAATCAAATAATATGATCATTATTATTTAAATAATACTAATTAATGTAATTGTTATAATTAAGGGAACATTTACATTGAGTTTTATGTGTTCATTTCAGCTACACTTCTACATTTCAATTGGACCCCGAATATCCAGGGATTAGATTCACCAACTCTGCAGCCTTCTCAAAGTGCTACTAATGTCCCTGTTCCTCAGGCTATAGATGAAGGGATTCACCATAGGATTGACCACAATGCACATCAATGAAGCCACCATGCCATTACTGGGAGAATATGACACAGATGAAAGGAGGTACATTCCAATGCTGGTTCCAAAAAATAAGCAAATTACTAACACATGATAACTACAGATTGAAAAGACTTTGGAGCTCATGCCTGTTGAAGGGATTCTGAGAATGGAGGAAATGATTTTATAGTAAAAGGACCCCTAACATGGGAATAAAGTCAAATATGGCAGCAACAAAATATGTGACCATGGCTTTGGAGGTATTGTAACATGAAAAGTTAAAGACTTGAGATGGATAAGAGAAAAAAATTAGCAATTGTCACATCTTTGAAACAGGTAAATTGTAAAGCAACTAAATTATGCAGCTTGGAGTCCACAAATCTAACAAGATGGAAAGCAAAAGTAATAAGACAGAGGTGAGGATTCATAATTACTGTATAGTGCAGGGGGTGGCCAATGGCCACAAAACTGTCATAAGCCATCAGAGTCAGAAGCACATCACCCATACTTGCACAAAGTGTCAAAAGAGATATCTGGATGAGGCAGCCCACATAGAAGATGACCCTCCTGTGAGTTGAGATGTCCACAATCTCAATGATGGAAATAAGTCAATAAAGGCCAGGTTGGAGAGGAAGAAGCACACGAGGGTGTGGAGATGGGAGGGAGTCAGAGCTAATGGCTAGGATGGTATTCAGGTTTCCAAGCACTGTGACCAAGTACATGGAGCTGAAAGAGGACAGGCTTCAGTTCTGGATATTCTGAGTGACATGAGATGGAATTCTGATACACACGTGAGATTATATATTTTGATATTGCTTGAAAATCTTTAAAAAAAAACAAATCCATTAGGAAAATGAAAGTAATAAATAGCTCAGAACACACAATATGTTAGGAATCAAGTCTTTTTTCAAGAGTAGGAACAATTTATTCAGGGAAAGAAAGCTTCTGTCTAAGAGAGACAGAAGGGGGACCAGAAATTGGGTTGCCCACTCATCCCACTTCTCCATGATGTTTTACATAGCAAAGCCATGTGGGGAGGCAGGTACAAAGTGGGACAAATTATAACACTCAATGGAAAAGTACAAGGTGGGCATGAGGTGGGGCCAAACCATGAACTACTCATAAGATTACTACAGTCACCCAGGTAATACTGATTAAGTGAGTGTTAAATAGGGGAGCAAGTCATATAGCAAGCACACAACGACTTTAAGTAAGGGTGGGGTCAGAGATTTTCCTGGAATGGCTGGGCTAAGACTTGGCTCCCTGCCCAGTTATTCATGCCTATTTAGAGTATCAAACACTGCTCTTTATCCCCAGAAGAAACAGCAGAGTATAGTAGCTTCTTTCCTTTTACAATTTGGCCACAGTGAATGTGTCTTTATTATCTTCCATGTTGGCTTCTTGCTGTGTTGGTTCCTTTAAGGCAGCCCTGTCTAACTGCCCACAAGATATCTAATTAACGTATCTATCTGCAATACACCCCCTCTGAAGAAGTATCCCAATTGCTATGAGGGGCAAAGGGTGAAGACTGCCCTGGCTACCTCCAGGTGAAGAGGGTCATAGTTGTGATCAGCAGTTAGAATTGCTCTACAGAGGGTCTATCTATCTAAAGGCCTTCCATAAACACCTGACATTGTCATCGTCAAAAAAGCCACGTAGATTTTAAGTTAAAAGAAGAGAAAGTCAAAGAAACAGTTAACAATCATGGGCAAAACTATAAGTTCAGCAGGATTTCTATGAATATAGCCCACTAAGAGGATAAGGAGAAGGTTCTGGGGACTTCATAATCCAACATAGAGTCATATAGTTTAACAGTTATGAGATGTTTACAAGGTTGATCTTAGTATTAGTAGATGTTTTTTTTATTGGTATATTTTAGGTATATAATACAGTTACATTTATCATTGAAATCTTTTATATTTACATGATGTATCTTAGTTCTTAGTTTTCCCCATTCCCCTGGCCTTCCCTCATCTCCTCCACCCTTCCCTATTGAAAAAAACTTGTTACTTTTCCTTTCATACTTTTCCCCTACCCTTCCCAATTTCCTACACTTTAGACCTTTTTTACTATTAAACAGTATCAATTACACATTATGCTTTTCATTTACACTTTTAGTTTATTACACCAGAGGAACCATTTGATATTTGCATATGCATGCCCTGTTAATTTCACTAAAGAATATTTCCTCAATGTGCAATCACCTCCATTTTTTCATTTTTTCATATTTTTTCTGTTCCTTTATTACCTTCCCCCCACTACCCTTCCCATTTTCCCTACACATTTAGCCCTTTTCTTCCTATTTCACATTGTCCATTATCTCATTAGGATCTTATGTACTATTTTAGTTTAGTCACACCAGAGAAACTATTCGGTATTCCCACATGTGTGACTTATTTATTTCACTTAGGAGTATATCCTCAATATATATCCCTTTTCCTATGAATGTCTCTAATTTCTCAATATTTATGGCTGAGTAGTATTCCATTTTATATTAAAAGAACACATCTTCTTTATCCAATCTCATGTTGGTGAGCAATTAGGCTGTTTCCAAGCTTTAGCTACTACAAACTGTGCCACTATAAATATGGTTTAGCATATGCAACTGTGGTATGATACTTTTAATTCTTTTGGGAAGATACCAAGCAGAAATTTAGCTGGGTCAAATGGGACTTCTATTCCTAGTTGTTTAAGGTATCTCCATATTGATTTCCACAGTGGTTTCACCAGTCTGCACTCTCACTAACAATGAAGAAGGGTTCCTTTCTCTAGGCAACACTGCCAACATTTGTTATTGGTTGATTTCTTGATAGAAGCTACTCTTTCTGGGGTGAGGTCGAAATTCAGTGTTATTTTCATCTGTATCTCTTGAATGATCAGTGATGTTGGACATTTTTCATATATTTATTTGCTATATTGACTTCTTTGTTTTAAAATTGTCTGTTCATTTCAGATGCCCATTTTTAAAATTGTGTCTATATATATGTGGGACCTGATTATTTTGAGTTCTTTATATATTCTGGATAATAGTCCTTTGTCGGAGGAGCAGGTGGGAAAAAATTTTCCCCACATTGTAGATTGTCTATTATCTCTGTTAGTGGTTTCTTTTTCAGTGGAGAAGCTTTTTAATAAGATGAGATCCCAGTTGTTGATTCTTTGTGCTAGTTCTCATCCTATTGAGGATTTGATCATAAAGCCTTTTCTTATGCTAATGTCTTCGAGAGTTCTGCCTAATGCATCTTCCAGCAAGTTTAGTGTTTCTGTTTTAATATTTGTATCTTTAATTCAGTTGGATTTTACTTTAGTGCATGGTGAAATATAGGGGTCTAGTTTAAATCTTTTGCAGGTTGAAATCCAGTTTTTCCAACACAATTTGTTAAAGAGTCTCTTTTGTCAAAGATGAGGTAGCTATGTAAATCTGGAGTTGTTTCTGTATCTTACAATCTATTGACCTGATCCTCAGGTCTTTTTATTTGCCAGTACCATTCTGTTTTTATCATGGTAGCTTTTCAGTATCGTTTCAAGTTGGTGACTGTGATACCCCCTGCCAGGTCTCTTTTGCCTAGAATTGCTTTGGCTATTCTAGGTCTCTTCTGATTCCAGATGAATTTTTGGATTATTTTGTCTAGTTCTGTGAATTATACTGTTAGAGTTTCAACTGGGACTGCACTGAATCTGTATAGAAGTTTTGGTAGTATGGCCATTTTCATTATGTTGATTCTTCCTACCCTGGAGCAGGAGATATCTTTACATTCTCTTATATCCTCTTTGATCTCTTTTTTCAGAGTGCTATAGATTTCAGTGTAGAGATCTTTTGTTTCTTTCATTAGATTGCTTCCTAAATACTTAATTTTTTATGCTATTGTGAAAGGAATTTTTCCCTAATTTCTCTCACTGTGTGTCTGTTATTTATGGACAAGAAGGCTATTGCGTTTTTGGTGTTGATCTTGTATTCAGCTATTCTGGTGAAAGTGTTAATTAAATCTAGAAGCATTTTGGTAGAGTCCTCTCTGTTTTTGATCCTTGGAGGAATTATGGAAACTGTCACCCATTTCTGCAATGTATGCATACCTAAAGGAAGTCTGGCCAAACATTTAGTTTCTATGAATTTTCTTTTCAAATAAAGCACTCTACACAAGAAGAATCCTTAAGATCAAGAGGTACTGGAGTCTGTGATTATGTAAAATGTTAGTATATATCTGCTCCATTGATTATATTACATCCTTTCCTTTATGTACTCAGTTTTTATGTCCATGAAAATCTTTTCTGCAATCTCTTAAAAACTGTCCACTTATTGTGAGCCAAAAGAGTCTACTTATTGTTTTGCAAAGATTTTTTAACTACTCCTGTTTGCCAGGATAGAGATAAAAACTGGGAAGCAAGAAATGAATTTTCTCTAAATACATGCATAGCTTTGCAGAAATAAAATGAAATGCCCCATCATGTAAAAAAGAAAATGACAACTTTGATACCAAAATATTTATTTGAATGTCATAAAATTGAAACTTTTATCATTTACTCTACTTATGATATGTACTTTGAATTTTGGCCTTACATTATATACTCATTACCTATTAATAATTGGAGGAGCATCCATTATATGTTTAATCCATGGTTTAAATACTAGTTAAAGAGGGAGTCAAATCAGAAGTTAAAGATAAAAACAATCTGCCACATTTTTCATAATAGCAGGGTGTGGAGAAAGATTATGAATTAAATTGCCAATCTGTGTATCTTGTCCACAAATCATTTTGTTTCTTAACCAGCATAAAGTTTTCAGCAGAGTTTGTCACATATACACTGTAGTTATACATGGGAAAATAAAACTCTCTTCACTTTTCAGAGTTGCAGAGAAATCTAAACTGAGTTGATTTCCCTTGTGGACACTGAGAAGGGTGGTTTATAATAATGGAGCAGGTTGTCGACAGCTGCAAAGAAAGCATGGAGTGAGGGTCAGGCATGCAATCAAAACTAATTATTGTAGACTTTGTCAATCTTTGATCTTTACTTCTCAAGTTAGATGTCCTTTCTAAAGTACTGCAGCAGTTTTCATCCCTCTCTCCATGGTGTTGTACTTGGAATTCCTAAGGGTAGAATACAGTAAGATAAGCCTTTCTTGTATGGACAGGGACAAGAAATAGGCACTTGGATTGTCAAAGGAAATATGTGCCAAGATTTTCCTTGTTAAATGTCCTGTGTGTTATCAGACAGCCTTATGTAAATATTTCTTCACTCTTTTCTACCCAACAAGTTGTAAATAATTACACAGAAATTCAGGCACCCTATTTCTTTTTAAAATAATAATAATAATATAGCAGGCTTTACTCAGAAATATTTTTCACATAAAAGGAAAAAATACATATAATACATACCTTAGATGCTGCTATTAAGGCAATTTTCACTTACTGCTTCATGAAGTTATGGTTATTTTCACACTCAGCATCATCACCCTCATCGCTACCATAATTCTTTTGAGATGCTAAGGAAATAGTTCACTGCCACCCATAGTATGCTATAATGGGTCAGATGTCTATGAGAAGCAAGACCAGTGTGCTAGGGAAAGAAACCTTTGACTGAGATTTTGGGTCCCCCTTGTAATCAAGTACATACATTTCACAATCCTCTGAACTGAAACTGCACAATTATCTTCCCATCTCACTGTCCAAACAGCTTCATGATGGGAAGCAATGTTTCCAACAGGACTCCCTCCATCCATTACTTTCTGAGTTAGTCTGTGTGTCTACTATGGAATATCCTAACATATCTCACACTCCTTATCTCCTTAAGGACCAGAAAAAGTTCAAGGACAGCCCAGAGAATTGCTATTTGATGATGTTGAATATATGCTTCCTGTGTTAGATGAACATGAAAGGAAGTACAAATATCTCAAGATGTCAAAAAAGCAAACACTGGAAGAATTGACAGGTTGTGTAATACCACATAACCTTCAAATCTCGATGCAAACAGTTTATACCACATTGGTCCATATTGTTCCAATTTTTGAAATATATGGAATTGAATGAAAGTTTAAAAAATGAAAATCACCAAAATTTTGGGGCCTTTTCTTTACACAGAAGAAGTTTTAAGGTATTATTATCTTTGTTAATTTTTCCTTTTTAAGCTATGTCCACAACTTTTCATTTCTGTTGCTCATTGTACAAAAATATCTAAAGGTACCATTTTAAGCAATTTCACATGGAGAGTTTGGCTACAGATATTATAATATATTTTTGTGCAACTGTCACTCTTATCCATCTCTAGAAATGTTTCACTTTCTCAACTGAAATTTGCACCTGTATGAAGAACACTAAATCTTGCCCCTTGAACATCCATGACACAGTAATAAATCATCATATAATATTAAAGACATCAAACTTCAAAAACAAAGGGAGGAGCTATTTATAGATAAGTTTTGGATTTTCATTTTTACCACAATTTTGTAAAGTACCTTGCAAATAAATGGCAAACATCCTGGAATTAAGTTTTCCAAAAATGGAGCCTCTTCATGGTGCTACTGATGTCCCTGTTCCTCAAGCTGTAGATGAAGGGGTTCAGCATTGGGGTGACCAGAGTGTACATCAGTGAGGCCACCATACCCTTGATGGGCATATATGATGTATTTGAACCAAGATACGTTCCCAGGCTTGTTCCATAAAATAAGCAAACAACTGACAGGTGAGAACCACAGGTAGAAAAGGCTTTGTACCTCCCCCCAGATGATGAGATTTTCAGGAAGGCAGAAACAATTTTATAGTAGGAGAAAATGATCCCTGACATGGGAAAAATTCCAAATAGGATACCAACCATATAAGTGACTATGTTTTTTAATAAGGTGTCAGAACATGAAAGGTTAAGGAGTTGAGAAGGGTCACAAAAGAAACTAGCAATTTCCACATCTTTGAAGCAGGAAACTTGTAAAGCAGCTAAATTGTGTACCTGGGATTCCAAAATGCTAACAAAGACTAACAACAAAACTAATAAGACACAGCGATGAGGGTTCATAATGACTGCATAATGCAGAGGGTGACAGATGGCCACAAAGCGGTCATAGGCCATCACTGTCAGAAGCATGTCATCCATACATCCAAAAAGGACAAAAAGAGACGTCTGTGTCAAACATTCCACATAGGAAATGACTCTGCCGTGATTTAGAATGTCCACAATCATCTTTGGGATTGTAGAGGAGCTTAAACATATATCAGTAAAGGACAGGTTGGAGAGGAAGAAATACATTGGAGTGTGGAGGTGGGAGTCAGAGCTGACGGCCAGGATGATGAGCAGGTTCCCGAGCACTGTGACCAGGTACATGGACAGGAACAGTCCAAAGAGGAGGGGCTGCAGGTCTGGGTCCTCTGAGAAGTGCATGAGGTAGAAGTCAGAGATGTGTGTGAGATTATGTCTTTCCATATTACTTGAGTACTTTTCACTAAATTTTGCTAAAAATATGATACAAAAGTATCACACAAAGCTCTGCATATATTCTGAGTTTAAGTAGTCATAAACAAAGAATCCCCACAAAATATCCACAATCTTCAGCAGTATTTCTCTATTGTGACAAACCCCAACATCAAGGACTCAGTGTTGGGTGGCTTTTTTCCCACCTCCTCTGTATACTCTTACATAACTCACACTCTATTACACAATGTAAGCAGACCAAAGACATAGATTTCTGAAGACCTTGATCACAGGAAAATGTGGGAAACTTCTTTCAAAAAAGTATAGAGTTAAACCATCCCCCTTTAAGAAAATATGATTCTGTCTCCTACTGGAAGAAAAATTGAAAATCACTGAATTATTTCATATTTTATGCTCATAAAATGCTATGAAATTTCTTGATTTAGGGTGTCTACAAATACTAAAATCTAGGACTCCATTATCTGGAAATTAAAGTTAACTGTAATTAACCAGAACACTTTGTTTTGAGCTATTGTTCTAAAAAGTAATATTTTTTTCATTTTTCTCTTTTTATTGCATATTTTAAGGAATTAAGACCTTACCCAGCATTTGTATATAAATTGAGCATAATTTTTTATTGTGTAAAAATTATGCAATATGATGTTTTTAATCTTTGTCTTTGTTACATTCCAATTTGGATATTACAGGTTCAGATATATTCACATAATCTTTGGATGTAATTACCACAAATATAGATCAGTGCACACTGCATTTGTCAATAAAAATAAATAAGAAGAAGCACCTTTGTCTTTTAAATTTTTAATCATACAATACCAGTAAAACATCTGCTATATAAGATATCTCTTTCTAGACTCTGTAGTGTACCATAGCTTGTCAAAATTGTTTGCTGCTGTTCTGATCATAAACCCACTTATATCCAGTTAATGGCATTGGAAACAAAGAATCTCCCAAGGCCCTGGCTGAGACTCAGCCTTCCTAATTCTAAATAACAGATTTTCACATCAACTTAAAACTCAGCTGCCAGAGAAAATGGCATGTGAAATCTTGTAAACACACATGAAAATAATGTATCCCCACTCATTTGTAAAATGAGAATAAGAATTGCATACCTTATATGGTTGATGTAAGAAAATATTTTGAAAATCATTTAATTTGCATAACTGTTACTTCTAACTTAGTAATATATTTATTTGGGGGAAAGTATCATATATCAAGATACCCTAGACTTAGCCTAATATATTTAACCAGAATATTTACATTTCAAGTTTTTGCATCACTTTCTTAAATAAGAGTTGAGAATAACTGTCTGAGAATATTTTCTGGCATTTAGAAAATTTCCAATTTTATGATCTCTATAGATATTAGCATATAAATGTTCAACATTAATGTTATTTAGATATCTGAACAATTACCTAACATTTGAATATTTGGGACAATTTCTCTTACTCTCCTGTCCTCAAGGAAGCATTTGTGAATTTTGGGATAGGTTTTCCTGTCCATATTTCCAGGTCAGCACTGACTTGTGAATCCACAAGCAATTTTCTTTAAAATTTACCTAAAATGACCAAAAACTCATCAAACTATTGTGCATCAAAAGACCTAATCCCTCCCAAACAGACTAGGTTACATCTACACATATAGATTTTAGGTCTTCTTTAACTAATGCACAGCTTTATGAAAGAGAGAGAGAGAGAAAGAGACAGAGAGAGAGACAGACAGAGACAGAGAGAGAGACAGAGAGAGAGAGACAGAGAGAGAGAGACAGAGAGAGGGAGGGAGAGAGAGTCCTCATTTACCTTTTAAATTAATTATTATGAGAATATTTCCAAAATTCTTGTGTCCTTTTCCACTTCACTCATATTAAAATTGGTATACAATATATTATGGTGATATTTTTCTGATTTCCAACAAACAATACATTTATAAAATTTAATTTTTTTCTGAAATAGGCCGCTCATATTCACCTAAATCATCTCATTCTTAGGGAAATATTCAAAGTACTCCTGTAATATTTCTAGTAATGTTTTCTCCATGATAACATTCAAATAAATTTTACCAAAGCCGGATGTGATGGCACACACCTGTAATTCCAGCACTCAGGAGGCTGAGGCAGGAGGATTGCTGTGAGTTCAAGACCAGCCTGGGCTACACAGTGAGTTCCAGTTCAGGCTAAACTACATAGTGAGACACTGTCTCAAAAAAACAGAAAAACAAAAAAAAACAAAACGAAAAAGGAAGAACAAAAAAACAAATAAATTTCACCATCACATGGTGAATAACATTTCCATTTTGCTTCAGTTTTGGAGCCTGTGCCAAAGTATGGTGCTAAAGAAATGAGTATTTTAGATGAGTGTCATTGGACTGTTACTGCAGGCATAATGTGTGTGAATATCTCCTTTGTGCTCATAAAGCTTGAGGAAAATAAGGAGAATTTCATTCATCCACATACATGGCAATTAAAGAAACTTAGAACACAATTAGTTAGAAATTGTGAGATTTTGTTTTTAAAGTAAAGACATATACCAGTAAGCACATAGGAAGTTTACTAAGAATAGTTCTTATGGCACTGGAGACTGGAATGATATGTTCTTTACTAAATCTAAGCTTGAGGCATAGAGCCTCCTTTTCCCTTCACTTTGTGCCTTAAAAAATGAATATATAGTTTGTGTTTTGTTTTAACATAACTCACAAAAATGCAGTTATGTGAATGTCCATGATACAGAGAAAAATTAGAGCTATTTTATTTTTTCTTTACATCTATGGGGAATTTGTGAAAGGGATGAGGATGTAGACAATAATGTACCAGGCATCTTCCTGTCTTCCTCATTAAGGACAAGTATCATGACTCAGAGAAAGGTCCATTCAATGTTGAACACAGGATTTTTATTTTTGATGTCTCTTTTGAGCCAAACAAGGCAGAGGTCTGAGAAATCTGATTAAAGTAAAGTGCATCATTCCTCTCCAACAGATAGATAGATAGATAGATAGATAGATAGATAGATAGATAGATAGACAGACAGGTATAGATAGATAGATATAGATAGATAGATAGATAGATAGATAGATAGATAATTACACAAACACAAATAAAGTATTCTGAAAGAAGAATACAAAAAGAGTTACTAGAGGACACGAGAGATAATTGGCAAGAATAGTCTTATGATTCTTTTGGAAAGATATCCCATGTTTATAGTGGCATAGTTTGTAATAGCTATAACTTCGAAATAGCCCATTTGCCCATCAGTTGGATACTGGATAAAGAAGATGTGGTTTTTCTATAAAATAGAGTACTACTCAGCCATAAAGAATGAGAACCTAGGGTCATTCATAGGAAAATGGATGCATATTGAAGCCACACTCTTAAGTGAAATACATAAGACATACATGTGTAAATGCCAAATAGTTTCTCTGGTGTGAAAAACTAAAAGTGTAAATAAGATCCAAACTGTAAAATTGACAATGTGAAATAGGAATAAAATGGCTAAAGGTGTAGGAAAAGTGGGAAGGGTAGGGGAAAGGAAATAAGGGAAAAGAAAAAATAGGAAAAAATGAAGAAATGCAAACAGACATTTGTAAATAGGGAGGAATGAAGGGGGTGAAGGGAGGGCAGGGCTATGGGGAAAGATGAGAACCAAGACCTGTCATGTAAAGGTACAAGATCCCAATGATGAATGTCACTGTACTGTATACCTAAAATGGACCACAAACTCATTTAGAAAAAAAGAATATTCTATGACTGATAGTAATGATAGCTAAACTTTATTTGCTCTAATTTTATACACATTAACCCTAAATAGAGCATTCCTCATCTGCATAATCCTTATTGCAGTTGCTTCAAGTAAAATTAAATTATAATTACAATGCTTTTTCAGCTATATTAAAAGTCTCCCTCACATCATAGAAATAAGAGGTGGAGCTGAAAGGATTAAAAATAAATTGACAGGTGCTGTCCAATGCACTGAAAATTTTCATTGTTTTGAATCCACAGAAATATTTGAGCAGAGATGCAGAGCTAATAATCATAGGTGCTTCAGAGTCACATTTGCAACTCTCATTTCCTAAAGAGGAATGAAATCATGACATGAATTTTCCACATTTTTGTTGGTGGAAAATAAGTGTAAGCATGGAGAATATGAGAAGCTCAAAAATATCCTATATTTGTGGCAGGATTGAAATCTGTGCTGAATGCTCAGTGCTCTTTCAGGTCTTTGCCTGTCATCCATGTGTCTTTGATGCACTCACCTGGGGCCATTCACTGCTCTGCTCCATGAGCTTTTAGAAAACTTCAATCTGAAGGGCCCAATGAGCAAGGGGTGCACAGAGAATTGTCTGCTTGTGCTAAAAGGCAGCCTAGCAGAATCACCCTGTGTCTGTAATCAGATAAATAAATTTCACCAAGTCATTCTTCTTCACAAAAACTAATGCAGGTGCTATAAAAATTACAGAGTATTACATTTTTTACAAGCAATAACAATGTAAGCAAATATTGCTCCAGGAAGATAGAAAACATTAGATAAAGCATGACACATAGAAGAAATTGCTCAGTGCTAGAAGATAGGAAGCCCTCCAATCCAGTTCATGATAGTATGGTCACTGTCTACCCCATATCCCAATCATGGACTTTATAATCCTTTTAGATACTTAGGAGACACTGCAGAAAGTCATGCCTTCTGCTGTTATGGGTGAGACATCAATGGAAGTAGAAACTGGGTATATAGAAAGCAAATTTGAAATAATAATTCTTTCTAAGCTACCAAGAAAATCATAAAATTTCTGTTCTTTAACTGACATTTTTCATATTTGTACCCTCTCCTCAGGCCATCAAAAATGTTATGCTACTTCTCAGGAAAAGGAAATAGTATTTTTTTCTTCTATAAAGTTTATTGGTACATTGTAGGTATACAGTAAGATTACATTAATTATTGGGATAATAATTTTAATCATCTTTTTCATATTAATGGTATCCTTTTGTGCTTACCAGGGAATGCTGTTTTTCTGCTGGGTCTTAGTAAGGAAGAGCAGATCCAAAGACCCTCTTATGTCTGCTGCCCATTGAAGGCTCAGTCTCTGTCCTCTGGATTGAAATTAATACAAAGACACATAAGATCTTTATAATATGGAAAACAATCAAGCCTTGACCACACGTATGGAGCTGGACATAGGACTGGAGTCACTAAAAGACTGGAGACTGATTAACGGCTCTGTGACCTTGGGGGTTAAGTGCACAGAGTTAGCTCATAATTAGCTGGCTTTTTCCATCCTGTCCCAATCTCTAAGGGCTTCCAACACTAATGGAAGGAGAAGAGAAAAGGAATATGTCTCCACAAAAGATTTTCGGTTTTACATCTACTTAGATAAAGGTAGTTTGGCCTATTTTTTTTCTCATTGACTTTATTGGTACTTTTTAGGTATGCGGTACAGTTACATTCATCATTGGGATCTTGTACCTTTACATAACATTTCTTGGATCTCATTTTTTTCCCCATAGCCCTGCCCTCACTTCACCCTCTCCACCCTTCCCTATTTACAAATCTTTGTTTCCATTTTTTCACATTTTTAATTTTCCCTTATTTCCTTTCCCATACCCTTCCCACTTTCCCTACACTTTAGCCCTTTTATTCCTATTTCACATTGTCAATTATACAATTTTGGTTTTATTTTCACTTTTAGTTTTTTCACAGTAGAGAAACTATTTCGTATGTACACATCTGTGACTTATTTATTTAACTTAAGAGTATATCTTCACTATGCATTCATTTTCCTATAAATGATTCTAATTTCTCATTCTTCGTGGCTTAGTAATATTCCATTTTATAAAAACATCTTCTTTATCCAGTCTTCAACTGACAGACAAATGTGCTGTTTCCAAGTTTTAGCTATTAAAAACTGTGCCACTATAAACATGGATGTGCATATATCACTGTGGTATGATTCTTTTAATTCTTTTAGAAAGATACCCAGCAGAGGGGTAGCTGGGTCAAATCGAACCTCTAATCCTAGTTCTTTGTGAGGTGTCTCCATAATGATTTCCACAGTGGTTGCACAAGTCTGCACTACCTCCCCAAATGGTGAAGTGTTCTTTTCTCCCCACAACCCCACCAACATTTGTTATTAGTTGATTACTTGATAGCAGCTATTCTTTTTGGGGTGACGTAAAATCTCAGTGTTGTTTTCATCTGCATCGCTTGAATTGCATTAAACTAAAATCCAAGTGAATTAAATATGTAAATATTAAAAAAGAAACACTAAATTTGCTGTAAGATGTTAGGCAGAACTCTTGAAGACTTTGGCATAAGAAAAGACTTTATGAACAAATCCTCAGTAGGACGGGAACTAGCACAAAGAATCAACAACTGGGATCTTCTCTTATTAAAAAGCTTCTGTGCTGAAAAAGAAACCACCAACAAAGTTAATAGACAACCTACAGTGTGGGAAAAACATTTTACCATCTTCTCCTCAGACAAAGGACTGTTACCTAGAATATATAAATAACTCAAAAATCAGACTGACCAAATATAAAGACCCCATTCAAAAATATGCATCTGAAATGAACAGACCTTTCTCAAATCAAGACGTAGAAAGAGCAAATAAACCTATAAAAATGTACCGTATCACTGGTCATTCGAGAGATGCAAATGAAATCAACACTGAGATTCCACCTTACTTCAGAAAAGTTAGCTTCTATCATGAAATCCAAGAATAACAAATGCTAGTGGGGCTGTGGGGAAAGAGAAACTGCTCCCCTGATGGTGGGAGTGTAGACTGATTCAACCACTGTGGACATCAGCATGGAGATACCTCAAAGAAGTAGGATTAGAGGTCCAATTTGACCCAGCTATTCCCATGCTGGGTATCTTTCCAAAAGAGCAGCCCAGTTTTTAATAGCAAAAACTTGGAAACAGCCCAATTGCCCATTAACAGCAGACATGATAAATAATTTTCTTTTATAAAATGGAGTGGTACTCAGCCATAAAGAGTGAGAAGTTAGAAGCATTTATAGCTAAATGAGTGCACATTGAGGTGATACTCATACATGAAATAAATAGGACACATGTGTAGATACTGGTGTGAGAAACTGAAAGTATAAATAAGCATTAAAAGGTATAATAGATAATGTGAAACAGGCAGAAACGGGGCAAACGGGAAGGGGAAATGGGAAGGGTAGGGGAGAGGAAAGAAGAAAATTGAATTACTCTGAGAAAATTTAAAAAATGGAAGCAAAGTCTTTCTAAATAGGGAGGGGTGGGGGGCTTGAAATGAGGTCAGGGAAAGGGGGAAAAATTAGGAACCAAGATAGATTACTTAATGGTACAAATTTGCAATGATGAATGTCATAATGTTGTATATCTAAATTGTACTCATAAAATTATTTTTTAAAAATTCCATCAGAATATTCACATTTGAAGTTTTTCCTGTCCTTCCTTACACCAAGTTTGAGAATCACTGCCTGGCATTTATAAAACATTTCATTTACATTTCCTATAACTGTTGTCATTAATACCCACTACCAATACCAAAATAGAAACATTTAACACTATTTGCTGCCATCTAATATATTATAAAGCTTTTAATGATCATCTATGATAGTATTTTTAGATCTATGTGACCTTCCTAATATTGATGGAAGTGTAGACAGGAATGCACTTTGTTGCAGTTACTTTTGAGCCAAGAAAGTATTTGTTCACTGTTTCACGAGGTTTTTATTTTTTTTTCCCTGTACCAAGCAAGATTTTTGATTTTGAGAAAATAGAAATGAAGGCTGTAGACAGTTTTCTTTCAATATACCATACATAATCACTAACAGAAACAGAAAAATGGGAATCTCAGACCCTAGCATTTTTAAATTAGTGGTATGATATTGAACCGTCCATTATTGAAATTTTTTTTTATCCTTATAGTATGCAATTCCCAACTTAATGTCCTGAAGAGCATCTATTGCATACTTTAATCCTTTCACATTGAGACTGAATTGATAAGAAGATTCCTCTAGAGACAATGGTGAGTGTGAGGGAAACTGACCACCTGCACTATGTCTTATAAATAATGTGTTGCAGACAGGATTCACAATTATTGTGAACATCTGTGGTTCTGACCAATTCACTATTCCATTCTGTCCTTTACATCAGAATATTTAAGCAGAGGTCCAGAGAACCCCATCACAGGAGTGTCTGAAGACATTAGAGCTTATCCTTTTCATTACGGATGAGTTATATCAAATCCTGAATTTCTCTCTCTTTGTGAGATTATATCACTCTAGGGGATTTGAGGGAGGAAGATCCTATGTTTCAGCTTAGCCTTGGCAATGTAGTGACTCAGAAACACCCTATGATTTCAAAGTAAAAAAATAAAATTTATCTGTGTCTCATCTTTGACAAAGAATTCAAAAAATATGCTGGAGGAAAGATACCCTCATTAACAAACAATGCTGGGAAAACTGGCCATCCAAACATTGAATTATGAACTACATTTCTCAACTCATATTAAACTAAAATCAAAATAGATCAAAGATGTAAATGTGAGAACAGAATCACTTAATCTCCTGAAGGATAAAATAGGTGGAATTGTAGAAAACATAGACATAGGATGGGAATTTCCGAACAGAATGCCAACCACATAAAAAATAACAGCAAGGATAAACTGCTCTCCTCAGACCAGGTTATTTTATGCATTTGGCTGTTGAAGTCCTTTTCTACTGATATTATATTTTGGTGAGGATTTACATGGGACACACATATATTTACACTCTTCATACTTATGGAGAGGTCTATCTACATATCCCATCCTAAGTATCTTTGTCACCAACTTTTCAGTCATGTTCCTTCCAAGTCCTTGACCATCTGACCAGGCCATTGCCTACAGCCCAAGAATCAGTATATAGTTGCACATCTGGCTATTTTTTCTTCCAGATAGAATGTACAAAGTGGTGCACCACAAAAGTTTTATCTACTGTAAGATCTCACTTCAACAATGTTTTTCTTGTATGTCCTGGAAGCAGACTGTAACGCTACCACAATCCACTTTTTGTTGGTGCCTACATAACACACAGAACCATCTGAACCAGGCCTAGCCTCTGTTCCTCAGACAACTGATAATAGTGTTCACTCTGAGATTACATGTGAATGCTTGAAGACAGAAAGTTGTACAGCAGGAGTAAGAACCATGGGCATTTCAGCAAGTTCTTCACTTTACTTACTTGTACTCTTGGGACATGCTCAGGCTTGATCACATATATACCACTTCCATTTAATGATAGTTTGTTGCTGTGCATGTTCAAAATTATTACTTGGCAGATTAGATAATACCCAACTCATGATGGAAGCTCAGTGTGCATGGTAACTTTGTGTGCAGCGGAGTCAGGTTTCAACTAAGGCCTAGTAGCCAAACTGCATTTCAAAGGGATTTTGGAGCACAGCCTTCCTCCAAAGTATTAAAAACCCCTGCTGTGATTCTTCTATGCTGGCCTAACAGAGACTCCAGATATCATCCCTATATGCCACTAACACCTAAGATACCATTGGATCAGCTGGATCATATGGCCCCAGTGACAAAGCAGCCCACTCAGTAGCCTGTACAGGTTGCAGAGATTTCTTTAGTCCTGGGATCCATGCAAACCAGCAAGTTTTCAAGTTACTTTGTAAATGGGCTCACATAACATATCTTAGTGAGGAGTGCACTGCCTCCAAAATCCACATTGGCCAACCAGGCACTGTGGCTCTTTTTTGGTTGTAGGAGAAGCTACATGCAACAATTTATCCTTCACCTTAGAAAAATTAACTCTGTGTGAACCATCTCACTGGATTCCTAGAAATTTCACCAAGATAGAGGTACTTTGAATTGTAGTTGGATTTTCCTCCACCCTCTGGCATGTAATTGCTCTACTAGCAAGTCCAGAGTGGATAATACCTCCTGCTCAATTGGTCATATCAGAATGGTATCATCAATAAGATGGACTAATACAATACCTGTGGAAGAGAAAGATGATCATGTTTCCTGAGAACTAAGTTGTGACACAGGGATGGAGAGGTAATACAATCCTGAGGTAGAACAGTGAAAATTTATTGCAGATTTTGCAACCTGAAAGAAAATTATTTTTGTTGGTCCTATCAATAGGAACGGCAGTGTTTCCCATGCCAACATGCTGAGTTTTTCCATTCCTCCTGTGTTTCAGTATTTGGCCCAGGAATTTCTTCAGATATCAGTTGAAATCACTGCAGTGTGGATGTGGTTACTCAAATGGTCATTGTCTGTGTCACACCACACACCTGTCTTCCTGTCTTTCACTCTTTGTGGTTCCCTCTGCACTCTTGTTTGATGTGTCGCCTGGACACAGTCTGCTCCTCACAAGGTTTATGTTTACAGTTTGCATTTTGGATTAGTTGTGGTTATCAAATATTTTAAGAGACATTATCAATAAATATTTATAATTCAAAAAATTTATCAAAAAAAAAGAATAGTGGAAGATGAGGCGAAAGAAGTAATCTTACAGGTAAAGATAGGTAAAGATGAAATGTTTATGATGGAAATAAACATACATTTCAAAGTGAGCTCATGTTGAAGATGGAAGAGATTGAAGAGATTCAGATGATTGTTTTGAATTTGAGTAGGCAGATAAATGGTGATATCATTTGCAGATGTAAAGGATATTAAGAGGAACCAGATTTAGCAGGGAAAGATGAATTCTCTTCTAAACATATTTAGTTTTAATTTAATAAAGTCAATCTCATGAGAGGTAAATTTAAGAGATTCTGAATAAGAAACTGAATACACAGGTCTTAAAATTGGGACAGATGTCAGTTGGTGACTCTTGCCTTGAGGACAGGGTGCCCTTTCCAAAGTTGTCATTTCTAGGATACTCTCTCTCATTCTAATGTAGTCTTTAGAGTCCTCTATACTCATAAATTACTTTGCTGCTATAGTTTAATAATTCTTTGTATTAAACTTCTGCTGCTTAAATCACTGTGTAATTTTTTGTCTCCTGGTTGGACAAATTCTGATACAATGTACTGAGAAGATAAAGTATATTAATAAATTTCTAGTATTGAGCTTCACTGGCATCCCCAGGATGATCTTTACCTCATTATAGAGTTTTTAAGATATTTTGGCTTTCATGCAATTTTATATTTTTGAACTGATAGTCACAATTGAGTTTGAACTCTTGAGGGTTGTGTGTATGTATGGTATATATCTTTGTTGTGTTTTAGTACCCTCATTTATCTCGACTTATAAAATAATATAGAATGTTTTCTACTTTTGTTTCTACCTAAATAGCATTAGGTAAATTGCTTAAAATTTAGATAGACTGTCTCTACATAGGAACTTCTGCATTTAGGAAGTGGTTGTTTGACAACTTCATGTATCATAATCCTATTGCACTCTATGGTAATTGATTCTTTGGATTTTTATA
>NW_022900942.1:2995068-3007696 GCF_012274545.1 Fukomys damarensis | reverse complement strand
CATTTCTTATTCTTTAAAAAATAGGAATGACAGAGAAAGCATTTGCTGAATCAGCACCTATGTGTTAAGTACCTGAAGATGTGTTAATTTCTGTCCAGTCAAGGAAACGAAGTCTAGTACAGCAGCTGCAACTGGAGTCAGAAATTGATTGTTAATGGTAACACACAGTCATTTCTTGGCAAGCCAAATATGAGAATTAAATGGGGGATGTCATGGTAGCCAGAACCCCTGCATTTTTCAAGACCATAATGATACTAATCTCTGTAATCCCTCCAGGGATATGATATTGTTTTGAGTTTACTATTTTCCTAAATAAAGATAATTCTAATAGCTTACATTAGGCCTTTCCACACATGAGAGCCCACACACTACTGGTTAGGGAATCCATGGGAGGGAACTGCCAAGCACTAAGTATGTCTCCCAGTTATGCGCTCCAGAATATAGGGATGACTGCAAGATGGATTTGGGAACCAACTGGATCACAACTCCTTACTAAAACTCCATTGGTCACCAACCTCCATAGGCTCCTACTCCTTCTAGAGGACCACAAAGTTGCTTTGGATCCCCTAGGGTCAGCTTAATTTCAGAACCGGTGTCCAACAACTCCTGAAATGTCAGCTCATTTCTTTTTCCCCAGTGTACAGTTAACCTGGTAAGAAACCTTATGTCCAGTCATGTAAAATTTTAATAGTGCACCATGGTCCTTCCTCAAAGGGACATTGCCACCCTTTTATTCCCGGTGTTTTGATTGGTAATCTGTCTCACCTGGGAATTTTAGGGGACAGTGATGCAATGGCTGACCTAATGGAGGTGGTGGAGGTAGCAGAGGTGGCAGAGATGGAGGCTGAAGCAGAGGATGTAGAGCTGTTGTTGGGTAGCTGTACACCTGTAGTTCCAGTGGCAGTGCCTGTGAGGAACCCCGGCCTAGGTGGCAGCACACAGAAGGCAGTGCTCTGTGATAGTGGGCATCCATGGATTGGCTACCTTCCAGCTTGGTTGAGAAAAGAGTCCCAACTATGCCTGGTTCACTTGTGGAAGTGAAGATACAGTCAAGATTCTCACCCCCATCATGCCACCGCTCCCACAAATAAATCCTGAAGGGCCAAGACCAATATCCTTTACTTCTACAGCATTAAGCAATGGTATCAACTATTCTTCTACTAACCTGAATGGTGCACCATCCCCACCACAGAGATTCAGCAATGCTGCCTCTTCTTCATCAGCACTAACAAATCAGCAGTAGGGGCCAGGGATTTAGCTCAGTGGTTTGGTGGCCTGCCTTGCAAGTGCAAAGACCCAAGTTCAATCCCTGGTACCAAAAACAAACAAACAAACAAACAAAAAACAAATCAGCGGTTGCCAGCCACTTGTGGTGCTTGACAGCTCAGCAAGTTGAAATGGTTTCTTAACACTCTGCAGCATTTTGGAAATGATATTTTATCTGAGATTGGAGAGAAGGTTCCATCACTTGTCCTAGCACTGGTGAATTCAACAGTGACTACTGAGGAATTCTATTGCAAGATCTAGAGGCCACAAATTTTCCTCCCCATCCTTTTGTGATACCATTTCTCAAGGCCAACCTGCCCCTGCTGCAGTGAGAACTGTTGCACTGCATTCACATGGCCCAGCAGACCCCATCCCAGTACTTGGTGCAGCACGAACACCTTCTCCTTAACATCAGCATTGCATCCCAGGCTGACTCTTCTGAGATGCTTATGGAGGTACATGGAAATGGAAAGAGGCCCAATCTAGAAAGGGAGAAGAAGGTAATTTCTATGGATATACTGTTCTTCCTGAACCTCCTGCCAAGAAGGTGTGTACCATCAGCCCTGCTCCTTGGTATAGTTCTGCCCTTTCTGTGCCATTTATGAATCCAGGGAGCCAGTTTCATCCCACTCCTCCACTTCTTCAGCAGTACATCTTAGAGGATATTGAAACTTCCCACCTGTATCAAGAACTCAAAAAGATGCTAGAACTTTGGGAAGTTCGTGAGAGGCACTTCAATCTTGGTCTAAATGGAGGTTATCAGGCTGAAATGGTAGACCACCATTTGACATGGAGGGAATGGCCTGATGAATGGAAACATCTTCACCATGTTCTGAAATGGACAATGGAAACATTTGAAAAAATGAGTCACTCCATGGCAGTTCTCAGGTGCTGCAAGGAATCTGGTCAGGAAGAACTGAACTATTGGAAAAGACGATTTAATGAAAATACAGAGATGAGGAAAACGGACTGAGTTAGTCTCCAGGCAAAACAGCCCCAGAAGTGCAGATTCTCTATGTATTGGTAAGGACAGAGTCTGTAGGAAACTTAGAGCAAACATCTGGCTATGGACCCACCTAATGTGGTTCATCTATTTGACTTTAAAAACCAGAGGTTTTAAAAAACAGCTATCCCTCTGCTGGGTATCTTTCCAAAAGAATTAAAATAATCATACCACAGTGGTATATGCACATCCTTGTTTATAGTGGCACAGTTTGTAATAGCTAAAACTTAGAAACAGCCCATTTGCCCATCAGTTGGAGACTAGATAAAGAAGATGTGTTTTTTCTATAAAATGTAGTATTACTCAGCCATAAAGAATGATAAATTAGAGTTATTCATAGGAAAATGGATGCATATTGAGGTTATACTCTTAAGTGAAATAAATAAGCCACACATGTATAAATACTGAATAGTTTCTCTGGTGTAAAAAACTATAATTTTCAATAAGATCCTAATGTGTAATTGATAATATGTAATAGGAAGAAAAGGGCTTAAGATGCAGGAGAAGTGGGAAGGGTAGGGGAAAAGTAATAAGGCAAAAGGAAAAAAAACATGAGAAAGTGAAAAAGTAGAAATAAAGTGTTTGTAAATGGGGAGGGGAGGGGTTGAAGGGAGGGCAAGGACAAGGGGAAAAAATGAGAACCAAGCCCTGTCATGTAAAGATACAAGAGCCCAATGATGAATGTAACTGTACTCTATACCTAAAATGTACCAATAAACACAATGAGAAAATAAATGGTGTTCCATTGTAGAGTAGGTGAGATACAGGTGATTAGAGTAAAGGAAAAAATACTTGAAGTTCTTGGCCCCTGGCATATCTAAGAAATGTTCATTCTTCCTCATGGAGACTCATTATGCTTGTGAATTTGTTTCTCTCTCTCTCTCTCTCTCTCTCTCTCTCTCTCTCTCTCTCTTCCTCTCTCTCTCTCCACATATAGACACACACACACGCATGCACACACACACACACACACACACACATTACAGTGTTCAAAGATTGCTCAGTTGTGAAAGTCTGACTGAGGCCAGGTGTGGTGCACACTGGTATTTTAAGGTAAAAAGATCACAAGTATGAGCCCAGCCTGGGCATCTAAATGAGACCCTACCTCAAAAAAGGGCTGGGGATGTAGCTGAATCCAAAGGCCCTGAATTTGATCCCCAGTACTACAAAAAGATAAAGTCAGCCTGATTGATTATAAAAATTTTCTGAGGTACATTTCTGCTCATTTGCCCTTAAATTTTCTGATTATTTAAATCTAATAAACTTTAGTATGTTTTCTGTCTGTTTCACTTTTGGGAACACAGTGGCTAATCAGCCAACACCATAGGTCTACATGTATTAGACCATTTCCATCATTGTTCTGCTTCTAGTCTCCATTAGACTAAATTCGTGTACATTATCTTTCTCAGTACATTGGTTCCAATTTATCCCTGCCACTTTAAGATCTAATTAAACACATAATCCTTAAGTTTCTTAATTGAGTGACTGCTATCCCTACCAGCAGGTCTGACCTACAGAGAAGAGCAATGACAGAGATCTTCAGGGATGTTGCTGCTCCCTTATGAATCTGTTTCTCAAGGTGTTAGTGATGGGTACATTTTCTGGATTGTCCCAGAGTAGACCATTAGGTTTGTCATGGAAAATCCACTCCAGAATTCCTATTTCCTTGAGCCTTTGAATTCCTCTTCAACAATAGACCAAAGAATATCAGGCATACAGAACTACACACAGTGGGCAATCTTTGGTCACATTTCTGCCAAGCAGACATATAAACCATGAATACATTTTTTAAAACCCCGGTAGTTGAAACATTAATTTAAAAAATCTCTATTTAATACATCAACATCAGAAGACTCAAACTGATTTAAATATATCTTTTCTTGCCACCATTACCCTACACTTTAAAAAAAATCCATTTCCATACTTATACTTGTTAGCTAGGCCTCGGATTATAAGAATTAGAAAATTTAAGAAATTCTTAGGGAGTATAACAGACTTTCTCATGGGTCATACTATGGCCATCACTTATAGGCTATCTTCTGAGATTTAAAGAGCATGGTCTAGAAGCAAAAGTGAGAAAATATGACAAAAGGAAAAAAAATGGAAGCAAATTATTTTGTAAATAGGGAAGGACGGAGGGGTGGAGTGAGGGCAGGTGAATGGGGAAAAATCAAGAACCAAGGTACATCATGTAAAGGTACAAGGTCCCAATAGTGAATGTAACTATACCGTATACCTAAAATGTACCAATAAACGATAAAAAAGTAGGTGGTGAGAGTGGGCGCTGAAGAGTGTAAGAACGATCATGCTTGGTCAACATTGAGTTTCCTTACATGTAAAAGGGGAGTGGAGGTGAGGATGTCTTCACTACCGTGGGTATGGAAATCTCTGTCATAATAACCTCATGAGAACCTAAGAGCTCAATGTCTCACCCTCATTAGGATCCTCCCAAATACCTCCACCCCAATTTATGGGATCCTAATGTTTTCCTATTAGTGTCTTCACCTTCATTTCAGATACCCTTTGAGGCTAAACATTAAGTTTATGTTACAGTTCAGCCAATTGAATTATATTTGGGTTTCTTCAATTTTAGCCATGTGGCTACAGGATGGAATAGTCTCTTAGTTTTAGATTTATTTTCCAGTATCAAGGATTGAACATAGGACCTTGTTCTTGCTAGGAAGGCACAGAGCCACTGAACTACGTACCCACCCCAGAACCCTAGATTCTTTATTTTTGTATTGGGGATTGAACTCAAAAACTTGTTCTGATGATGCAGGTGGTGGAACAACTGAGCCAAATCCTCAGCCCCACCCTAGATTCTTTATGCATGTATGGAGCTGGGAATTTGAATCTTTGAATTTATTATTTTTCTTTATTAAAATTACTCTCAAACTTAGAAGATTTGGTATTTTCTATGCATGTTTTGAGTCCATTAGTTTCCTGCACTAGTTCATCCACAGATGCTAAGATCAACCAGACAGCAGCATTATACTTCTCACTTTGCCAAAAATATTCTGAAGTGTCATATATAGGAACACTAAATTCCTTATATTTCACAAGTGGTGAATTAGGATAATCAAATAATGGGGCTGGAGATTTAGCTCAGTGGTTCCACAGCCTGCTTTGCAAGGGCAAGGACCTGAGCTCAATCTCTGGTACCAAAAGCAAACCAAAACAAACAAACAAACAAACAAAAAAAGAGTAATGAAATAAATCTACATTGCATATTACTTTAAAGAGTTTACACCAAGGACAATCAGTACTATGCATATTATCAGGAGAGACTTTGGAATCTTCAGGTCTCATCATATTAGAGAGTCAACTCCAGGAATCCCTAAAGCCATTAAGAAATTTCATTATCATAAGTCTATTTCTTTAGAGCCACTCCTGATACAAAATCTGTATCAGTCAGTGATCATTAAAGGAACAAATTTAATAAATGGCAAAGACTGAAAGTCCTGTCACTAAATCCATTCAGTCACACCGTGAACTGTGCTAAGCTAATCACTTGGGCATTTCTTACATTGACACAATGGTTAACATTCACGCACACCCAAAATATACTTAATGTGGATTTAGTGATAATAAAAATTTTCTTAATAATTTACATTAAGATTACACAATGATCTTCTAAGTAGTGTAGAACACAACAGCTATTGCCCTGAAATATATTAGTTTACATACACATGTAGATTTAAGTCTCTCTGTGAACTACACACTGACACTTTAAATGCTTTCCCTAATGCACTGCTTTACTAGATTAAAGGATGTTGTTTAATTTGTTAATTTCTTATGCTTCTCATCACATCATGCAAGAGAAAATTACCAGAGAGTATTGAGTGGAGACTGTGTTTGAAGTACGACAATTAAGGTCTACTCAATTTTACTATAAATCACATTTTCTCAATAAAAAAAAAACAGTATGGTTTTTCTAGTAATAATCCCCGCATGATTACTGATGAAGATCCATTATCTTGCATAGGAAACATTTTCACTTGGCTCCATTAGAGAAAATTGGAATCTGGAATGGGAGTTAGGAAATTACTATTTTAGATGTGTATATTGGCCTGTTACTAATGTACAGTGTGTAAATCTATCCACCTCTGTGAGCTGTTACTGTTTCTTGGCAGTACTGATGGAATCATGCAGCTTCACAATACTGTTCCATCTAACAAAAATTTGGAATTTACATATTTAATTATTGTGGTTTTGTTAAAAAAGAGCACTCTCTCTTCATATAAGTAGCATGTTCATTGCTAGATAAAACTGAGAATAGGCACTGGGGTGTGACATAATCCAAAATGCTAAAATATTCCTCACCGCTATTCACAATATTAGCCCCTTCTCTATACGAATATTTTAGTTTTACATCCAGAAATATCATTGTTATGATCTTTGAATAATTTAATGTTGTAGCCTTTACTAAGTGAAGATTCAGGGGCAATGTGTCCATAATGTAAACACAAACAAGAGCTCTTTTACCTTGTTTCTTGTTCTATCATATATTCCCAACTGAGATGAAGTTGCAGGAAGGAAGATATCAGTTTGTGTTAGCTACAGTGATTGTGTTCATTTATTAGGAGACAAGGAAGGGCCTATTAAATGTTTAACACAGATTTTTACTTTTAATTTCTCCTGTACACCAGCACTGAGGTAGAATTGGAGGAGTTAGAAATGAAAGTCAATCTCTTCCAAATACTTGCATATCATGATGCAAATATTTTTTAAAATCCCAAATAGAAAAATGAGAAAAAAAAAACAAACTGCAGACACGAGGCATTTTGTTTGAATGGTGTTCAATTGAGTCTCTTGTCATTAGTTTTATTAATAATATCTAAATCACATTTAAGCTCACATTATATATTTATTACCTATTAATACCCTGAGGAGCATTTATTATCTATTTAGCCCATACTAGATATAGTTTTACTAACTAGAAACAAGCTTCTATGACAATGCTGAGTCTCAGAGATACAAATACCCTGCTATATTTTACAGAAATTAAGGATAGAGTATATCCTCAATATGTGAAATAAATAAGTCACACTTTTGTAAATACCGAATAGTTTCTCTGGTGTGAATAAACTATAATAGTACATAAGATCCTAATGATGTAATGGACAATGTGAAATAGGAAGAAAGGGGTTAAAGGTGTAGGGAAAGTGGGAAGGGTAGAGGAAAGCTAATAAGGGGAAAATATGAGAAAATTAAAAAATGGAAGTGAAGTGTTCATAAAGGGGGAGAGGATAAGGGGGTAAAGGGAGGGCAGGGACAAGGGGAAAAAATGAGAACCAAGACCTGTCATGTAAAGGTACAAGATCCCAATAATGAATGTAACTGTACTATATACCTAAAATGTACCAATAAACTAAACGAGGGGAAAAAATAAATTAAGGATTGAGACATAATTGAAAATTAAATTTTCAGTCCCTGTGCTGCATCCACAAACCATATTCCATGTTTTCAAAGCATCAGAATATTTCCAGCAAGAGTTCAGAGGCCTATGTCACATCTTTGTCTGAGGATTATTCAACTTTTTCCAGTTTCCTTAGCAAAAATGAAATAAAAGCTTGAGTTGATTTTTCTTCTTGAGATTGAGAAGAGTGAACTTTAAAAGATTGGAGGAGCGTGCCAGGGATTTAGCTTAGGGCCAGGGATTTACCTCAGCGGTTCGGTGGTCTGCCTTGCAAGCGCAAGGACCCGAGTTCAATCCCCAGTACCAAAAAAAACAAAAAAACAAACAACAACAACAACAACAACAACAACAAAGATTGGAGGAGCATGTGGAGGGGATCCAGAAAAGTCTGGAGTGCAGAACAAGAATGAGGTCAGTTCTAACCACTGTGTGTTCTTATAGTTTACTGTGATAAGATACAAATAACTGTTTCATTTTAACTAACTTTAAGCAGAAAAGTTTGATAACATTAATGACTATATCTTTTTATGAAAACATTATTCTTACCTATCTTCAGAAAATTATTATCTTCCTACTGTAGGTGTCAGTTCTCCTTTCTCCTGTGATCCACGTGGCACTCCAAAGAGTAGAGCATAGTGAGAAAGGGGGCCATTGCTGGAGAGGCAGGGAAGAGAGATGGGTGCTTGCATTGTCAAAGGAACTATGTGCAAGATTCGCCTGGCAAGATGCCCTGAGTGCTATCAGACAACCTCAGCTAAACTCTAAATTCCACCATCACCAAATCAGCCATGACTCTAATATGAAACACCAAGCATCTAAATTAATGTGACCCTGAGAGACAGCATTTATAGGTGAATTTGGATTGTATAATTTCTCTACATTTTCAAACATGCATTCAAGTGAATGCCAAATGCCCTGTGATTAAACTCTCCTACTGTGGAGCCTCTTTAGAATATGGCTAATGTTCCTGTTCCTCAGGCAGTAGATGAAGGGATTCAGCATAGGGGTGACAACAGTGCACATCGGTGAAGCCACCATTCCCTTTCTGGGAGAATATGATACAGCTGAAGCACGATACACTCCAACACCACTTCCATAAAATAAGCAAACCACTGACAGGTGAGAACTGCAGGTAGGGAAGGCTTTGTACCTCCCACCAGATGATGTTATTTTTAGATTGGAAAAAAACCTCACAATTTTATAGTAAGAGAATAGGATCCCTACTATGGGAAAAAGGCCAAGTATGGCAGCAGCAAAATATGTGATCATGTTTTTGATTAAGGTGTCAGAACATAAAAGGTTAAAAACTTGAGAAGGATGGCAGAAGAAATTAGCATTGGTAAAGGGAGGGCAGGGACAAGGGGAAAAAATGAGAACCAAGACCTGTCATGTAAAGGTACAAGATCCCAATAATGAATGTAACTGTACTATATACCTAAAATGTACCAATAAACTAAACGAGGGGAAAAAATAAATTAAGGATTGAGACATAATTGAAAATTAAATTTTCAGTCCCTGTGCTGCATCCACAAACCATATTCCATGTTTTCAAAGCATCAGAATATTTCCAGCAAGAGTTCAGAGGCCTATGTCACATCTTTGTCTGAGGATTATTCAACTTTTTCCAGTTTCCTTAGCAAAAATGAAATAAAAGCTTGAGTTGATTTTTCTTCTTGAGATTGAGAAGAGTGAACTTTAAAAGATTGGAGGAGCGTGCCAGGGATTTAGCTTAGGGCCAGGGATTTACCTCAGCGGTTCGGTGGTCTGCCTTGCAAGCGCAAGGACCCGAGTTCAATCCCCAGTACCAAAAAAAACAAAAAAACAAACAACAACAACAACAACAACAACAACAAAGATTGGAGGAGCATGTGGAGGGGATCCAGAAAAGTCTGGAGTGCAGAACAAGAATGAGGTCAGTTCTAACCACTGTGGGCTTTCTCTATCTTTGATCTTTGCCTCTGATCTCAGAAATTCTCCCTAGTGTTGAGGCAGTAGGTGTCAGTTCTCCTTTCTCCTGTGATCCACGTGGCACTCCAAAGAGTAGAGCATAGTGAGAAAGGGGGCCATTGCTGGAGAGGCAGGGAAGAGAGATGGGTGCTTGCATTGTCAAAGGAACTATGTGCAAGATTCGCCTGGCAAGATGCCCTGAGTGCTATCAGACAACCTCAGCTAAGCACATATTCCATTTTTTCTACCCAACACCCTGTAACTGATTATACAGAGTACTGTACTCCATTTTTAAAAACTTTTAAATAAAATGGTGTAAGAACTTATCCACACAAATTATATGAAAAAAAAGTTACAGGAACACAGAAGTGTGATGCTGCCATTTTCAAATCTCTCAATATTGGTTCACAATGTTGTGATCATCTTCATCATTACACGAATAATACTTTCCAGGTGATATTCCAGCAAATATGTACAGTCAAGGATTAGGTGTATATGGGGAGCAGGACAGGGTGGGAATAAAGAAAAACTGACTACAATGTTTAGTTCTCCATGAAACTGAGTGTAAAATTCAAAGTACTCATAGCCAAAACTATGGACAATCCAATCAGCTCATCTCACTATTCACTTTCATGTATGTGTTCATGATGGGAAACAGTGCTTACAGTAGTTCTTTATCCATCCATCACATCCCTCAACATTGTTATTATCCACCTAAGTCAAACAATGCTTTTGCCATCTCTAACTTCTGAAATTAAATTGAATTTGATGAACAAAGAGCAAATAAATGTCCAAAAGTGTCTCTGGGTTCTTCCTTTACTCAGGAGGAATTTTAAGTAAATTTGGTAATTTACTCTTTTAAAAAATAGTCTCTGATGGGAGGTGAGAGAGCACCCCTGTAATCCCACATGTGGGAGGCTGAGGCAGGAGGTTCATCATGAGCTCAAGTCAAGAATGGGTTATACAGTGAGTTTAAGGCCAGGGTGAACTATATTGTAAGATCCTGTCTCAAGAAAAGTCCTCAAAATTTTGTTCTTATAGTTTACTGTGATAAGATACAAATAACTGTTTCATTTTAACTAACTTTAAGCAGAAAAGTTTGATAACATTAATGACTATATCTTTTTATGAAAACATTATTCTTACCTATCTTCAGAAAATTATTATCTTCCTACCTGAAACTTTGCACTCATATGAAAAACTCTAAATTCCACCATCACCAAATCAGCCATGACTCTAATATGAAACACCAAGCATCTAAATTAATGTGACCCTGAGAGACAGCATTTATAGGTGAATTTGGATTGTATAATTTCTCTACATTTTCAAACATGCATTCAAGTGAATGCCAAATGCCCTGTGATTAAACTCTCCTACTGTGGAGCCTCTTTAGAATATGGCTAATGTTCCTGTTCCTCAGGCAGTAGATGAAGGGATTCAGCATAGGGGTGACAACAGTGCACATCGGTGAAGCCACCATTCCCTTTCTGGGAGAATATGATACAGCTGAAGCACGATACACTCCAACACCACTTCCATAAAATAAGCAAACCACTGACAGGTGAGAACTGCAGGTAGGGAAGGCTTTGTACCTCCCACCAGATGATGTTATTTTTAGATTGGAAAAAAACCTCACAATTTTATAGTAAGAGAATAGGATCCCTAATATGGGAAAAAGGCCAAGTATGGCAGCAGCAAAATATGTGATCATGTTTTTGATTAAGGTGTCAGAACATAAAAGGTTAAAAACTTGAGAAGGATGGCAGAAGAAATTAGCATTTTCCACATCTTTGAAGCAGGTAGATTGCAAGACAACTAAATTCTGCAGCTGGGAGTGCAAAAGGCTAACAAGTACAGAAACCAAAAGTAATAAGACACAGAGGCGAGGATGCATAATGACTGCATAGTGCAGTGGATGGCAGATAGCCACAAACTGGTCATAGGCCATCACAGTCAGAAGCATGTCATCCATTGATGAAAATATAATTAAACAAGACATCTGTGTCAGGCAGTGCACATATGAGAAGACTCTGGTCTGTGTTTGGATGTTCACAATCATGTTTGGTACCATAGTGGAAACAAAACAGATGTCAACAATAGATAGGTTGGAGAGGAAGAAGTACATGGGGGTGTGGAGGTGGGGTCCGAGCTAATGGCCAGGATGATGAGCAGGTTCCCAAGCACTGTGACAATGTACATGGAGAGGAAGAGTCCAAAGAGGACAGGCTGCAAGTCTGGGTCCTCTGAGAAACCAGTGAGATGGAATTCTGAGATATACATTAGACTATGTGTCTCCATAATGCTTGAATATCTTTTCAAAAATTCATTGGAAAAAAAAGAAAGCAGGAAATAGTACACAAAACCCTCTATATGTAAAAAAATCACATTTTTGTCTGTGAAATATTCCATGTCTAACACCTTTAACCATGTTGTTCCATCATGAAATCCTTATCCTCAAGAACTCTTTTATTAGTTTATTCATTATCCACCTTGTTCTATACACTCCTTCTTTGCATTCTAATTTACAAATTTAGAAAATGAGAGTTCATAATTTTATGAACACAACAAAATATTGACTCTTAAAAATGAATAGATCATGCTGTTAAGAAGCATCAAGGTCTGCCTGCCTGCCTGCGATCACCCTGCGGCGTGCGCGGGAGCTCCCGGCCTGCGCGACAACAGACCAGGAAGGCCCCACAGACCCCGGAGGGGGTTTCTTCAGCTTCCTGTCTGCCTGCCTGCCTGCGATCACCCGGCGGCGTGCGCATGAGCTCCCGGCCTGAGCGGGAGCTCGCGGCTTGCACAACAACAGACCAGGAAGGCCCCAAAGACCCCGGAGGGGGTTTCTTCAGCTGCCTGTCTGCCTGCCTGCCTGCGATCACCCAGCGGCGTGAGCGCGAGCTCCTGGCCTGCGCGGGAGCTCCCAGCCTGCGCGACAACAGACCAGGAAGGAAGGTAGCCACGCGGGCACCCTTGAAACACCCACACGACAC
>NW_022900942.1:2973171-2993542 GCF_012274545.1 Fukomys damarensis | reverse complement strand
AATTAATGACAGAAAACTTCCCAAACAGAAGGGAAGAATTAGACATACAGGTAAATGAGGCATATAGAACCCCAACTAGCCACGATCAAAAAAAATCTACACCTAGATATATAATAATCAAGATTCCAGAAATCCAACAGAAAAACAAAATACTACAAGCAGTAAGAGAAAAGAAACAAATCACATGCAAAGGGAAGCCCATTAGAATCACAGCAGACTTTTCAACACAAACCCTTAGGTCAAGGAGAGCCTGGAGTGAGGTATTCCAAGTCCTAAAAGAAAAGAATCTCCAACCTAGACTTTTGTATCCTGCAAAACTCTCTTTCACAATAGATGGGGAAATAAAATACTTCCACAACTAAGAGCACCTGAGAAATTTCATGAACACCAAACCAGCACTGCAAGGAATTCTACACAATATCTTTGAAAAAGACAATGAAGGTCACAATAACATGAGGCCCAAAAGACCAAATAAAATAGGTAAGACAAGAAACTAAAAGGAGAGGGGAGAAAAAGTAAAAAGAGTCAACAAAAGGACAATAACATGACAGTAATAAGTCAGAATATATCAGTTGTAACCATCAATGTTAATGACCTCAATTCACCAATCAAGAGAAATAGATTGGCAAAATGGATTAGGAAGCAAAATCCAACGATATGTTGTATACAAGAAACACACCTAGTGCAAAAGGAAGACCATAGACTGAAAGTGAAAGTATGGAAAACACTTCTCCATGCATCAGGAGCCCAGAAAAAAGTAGGGGTAGCAATGTTATTCTCAGATAAAGTAAATTTCAAACCAAAACTCATTAAGAGAGACAAAGAAGGACACTACATCCTTGTAAAGGGAACAATTCAAGAGGAAGAGTTGACAATCATAAATATATATGCACTAAATATAAATGCCTCCAACTATATAAAACAAATATTAAGTAAGATGAAAAACCAAATAAGCACTAATACAATTGTAGTGGGGGGTTTTAAAACCCCACTATCACAAATTGACAGATCATCTAGGCAGAAAATCAACAATGAAATAATAGAACTGAACCAAGCTTTGGAACACATGGATTTAATAGATGTTTGCAGAGTATTCCACTCCCCAAAATCGAAATATACATTCTTTTCGGCTGCACATGGATCATTTTCCAAGATAGACCACATATTGGCTCATAGAAGAGGTCTGAATAAATGCAAAAGAATTGAAGTCATTCCCTGTATATTATCAGACCATACTGCAGTCAAACTGGAAATCAATACTACAAGAAACTATAGAAACTTCACAAGCACATGGAAACTGAACAACACTCTCCTCCACAATCAATGGATTACAGAGGAAATTAAAGAAGAAATTGAACACTTTTTATGAATAAATGAGAATGTCAATACAACATACAGGAGTCTATGGGACACAATGAAAGCAGTTCTACAGGAAAAATTCATAACATTGCATGCTCACACTAGGAAAACAGAGAGGGTTCAAATAAACAACTTAAGGATGAAACTTAGACTCCTAGAAAAACAAGAGCAACAAAAACCCAAAGCTCGAACAAGAGAGGAAAGTATAAATATCCAAGCAGAAATCAATGCAATTGAAACTAAGAAAATTATACAAAAAGAAAATGAAACAAAGAGCTGGTTTTTTGAAAGAATAAATAAAATTGACAAACTCTTACTAATCTTATAAAAAAAAAGGAAAGAAAAGGCTCAGATCCAGGCAATCAGGAATGAAAAAGGCGAAGTCACAACAGATCCAAAAGAAATCCAAAGATCATGAATACCTACTTTGAGAAACTGTACTCCAATAAAATGGAAAACAAAGAAGAAATGGACAGATTTTTAGATATTTATGAATTACCAAATTGGAACAAAGAAGATAAAAACATTTTAAACACCCCAATTAGAGTCAGTGAAATTGAAAATGTATTAAAAATTTACCAACAAATAAAAGCCCAGGCCCTGATGGATTCACTGCTGAACTTTACAAGACATTTAGAGAAGAACTACTGCCATTACTATTCAAACTTTTCAATGAAATCGAAAGGGACGCTATATTTCCAAATTCTTTCCTGGAAGCAAGTATCACTTTGATTCCCAAACCAGGGAAAGATGCAACTAAAAAGGAGAACTACAGACCAATCACTTGAATGAATGTAGTGGCAAAAATCCTTAATAAATACTAGCAAACAGAATACAGAGGATTATCAAGAAGATCATCCATCCTGAACAAGTCAGATTTAGTCCAGAAATGCAATGGTGGTTTTTGAAACTTTATGAAAGTCAATAAATGTAATACATTATGTTAACAAAGTGAAGGACAAAAACCATATGATCCTCTCAATAGATGCAGAAAAAACATTTGATAAAATTCAACACCCATTCATGATAAAAGCCCTGCAAAAAAATGGAATAGATGATCTATACCTCAACTTAATAAAGGATATCTATGAAAAACCAATAGCCAACATATTAAATGACCAAAAACTGAAAACCTTCACGTTAAAATCAGGAACAAGACAAGGATGCTCATTATTACCACTCCTCTTTGATATAGTTCTGAAAACATTAACCACAGCAAATAGACAAGAGAAAGAAATTAAAGCAATAAAGATAGAAAAGGAAGAATTTAAACTGTCATTATTTGCTGATGATATAATACTCTACATTGAAGATCCAAAAAACCCCACCAAAAGACTTCTAGAGTTAATTGCCAGATTCACTAGAGTATCTGCATACAAGGTGAACAACCTTCTTATACACAAATAACAGACTCACTGAGAGAGAAATAAAGGAAAAATTCATTTTATAATATCTTCCAAAAAATGAAGTATCTAGGAAGCAATATAACAAAAGAAGCAAAAGATCTCTGCACTGAAAACTACAGCACTCTGAAAAACAAAATAGAAGAGGATATAAAAAAATCGAAAGATATCCCCTTCTCTTGGGTAGGAAGAGTCAACATAGGGAAAATGGCCATACTACAAAAACTGCTATATACATTCAGTGTAATGCCAATTGAAATTCCAACACTACATTTCAAAGAACTAGAAAAAAGAATCCAAAAATTCATTTGGAACCATAAGGGACCTAGAATAGCAAAAGCCATTATAGGCAACAGTCACATGACACCAGGTGTAACAATTCCCAATTTGAAACTATACTACAAAGCCACTGTGATAAAAACAGCATGGTACTGGCAAAGAAATAGGCCTGAGGATCAGTGGAACAGACTGGAAGACACAAAAACAAATGCAGATGTACTCAGCTACCTCATCTTTGACAAAGGAGCTCACCATCCTCAGTGGAGGAAAGATAGCCTCTTTAATAAATGGTGTTGGAAAAACTGGATGTCAACCTGCCACAGATTAAAACAAGATCCTTATCTTTCTCCATGCACTAAATTAAAATCCAAATGGATTAAAGATCTACATATTAAAACACAAACATTAAACTTGCTGGAAGGTAAGTTAGGCAGAACTCTGGAATACATTGGTATAGGAAAAGACTTTATGAACAAATCCTCAGTAGCACTGGAACTAGCAGAAAGAATCAACAACTGGGACCTCATCTTATTAAAAGGCTTCCGTACTTCAAAAGAAACCATCAGCAGAACTAAGAGACAATCTACAATGTGGGAAAAAATTTTTACCAGCTGTACCTCAGACAAAGGACTATTATCAAGGATATATAAAGAACTCAAAACAATCAGTCCCCCCAAATATAAAGACCCGATTCAAAAATGGGCATTTGAAATAAACAGACATTTCTCATACAAAGAAGTAAAAGCAGCAAGAAAATATATGAAAAAATGTTCCACATCACTGGTCATTCGAGAGATGCAGATGAAAACAACACTGAGATTCCACCTCACCCCACAAAGAATGGCTGCTATCAAGAAATCACACAATAACAAATGTTGGTGGGGTTGTGGGGAGAAAGGAACACTTCTCCATTTTTGGTGGGAGTGTGGACTAGTGCAACCACTATGGAAATCAATATGGAGATACCTCAAAGAGCTTGGACTGGAGGTTCCATTTGACCCAGCCATCCCTCTGTTGGGTATCTTTCCAAGAGAACTAAAAGAATCATATCACAGAGAAGTATGTGCACCCATGTTTATAGCGGCACAGTTTGTAATAGCTAAATCTTGGAAACAACCTATTTGCCCATCCGTTGGAAACTGGATAAAGAAGTTGTGGTTTTTCTATAAAATGGAATATTACTCAGCCATAAAGAGCGAGAGAATAGATTCATTCATAGGAAAATGGATACATATTGAAGATATACTCCTAAGTGAAATAAATAAGTCCCACATGTGTAAATACCAAATAGTTTCCCTGGTGTGAATATTCTGCAACAATGCATAAGATTCTAATAAGATTACTGACATTTAGAAATTTGAAGAAAGGAGCTAAAGGTGTAGGGAAGGTGTGATGCGTAGGGGAAGAACAAAAAGGGAAAAGAAAAAAATATGAGAGAATGAAAAGATGAAAATAACGTGTTTTTAGATGGGGAGGGGAGGAGGGGGTGAAGGGAGGGCAGAGGTAAGGGAAAAAATGAGAATCAAGACTTGCCATGTAAAGGTACATGATCCCAACAATGAATGTAACTGTACTGTATCCCTAAAATGTACCAATAAACACACACACACACACACAAAAAGCAGGAATAATGCCTTTATAAATAGGGACAGGCAGAGGGGGTGAAGGGAGGGGAGGGGAATGCAGCAAAAATAAGAACCAAGATATATCATGCACAGGTATAAGATTCCAATCTTTAATTAACTGTATTGTGTACCTAAAATGTAGCAATAAATTTAAAAAAAGGTACAGGGAATTGATTTTGCATGTTTTTATTGTCAAAGAACCAATTAACAACTTGAAAGTGTAAACATTTAATATTCACTTCATTACTAATATGTATCATGATTTGAATAATTACCTATGAAATGTGAATTCTTTGTGTCCACATGATTCCATTATCTGACATATTTCCTACCTAAAAACTACTAGTCTTAGGAATTTAGTGAGTAGATTTTTCCTCTCAATGTTTCTATGTCAATATTTATATATGTACCATAACTTGCCACAAGCACATAAAATTCATTTAAATAGTGTACATTACCATCCCTCTTGTTTTGAAATGTTAGTTTGTATCAACATGAGGATTCAACTCTCTTTGAAATCCAAACAGCTGTCCTTCAAATGCTTTAATTGACCCATAGCATTGCATGATAGAGGGATATAATTTAATTTGTAACTTTTTGTTGATGAATCTCTGAAAAATTCTTTCTCCACAATGTCTATCCAATATATGGGAAAATAATAGTTGTCTGACCTTCGTAATTGATGTATGAGCCATTTTACTTATCACCTACATGTTTTGTCTCAATAAAATATCAGTAATTAGAATATAAATTAGTCATATTCCTGTAAATTTTTTTCTTAATATGGATCATCAAAACATCCCAGAGGTCCATCTAGTAATAATATTTTGAAGATAATTAGGTTAAAAGTCTTATATTGTCTTGAGAATAACATTCGGAAGTACTCCAGTAAGAAAGACAGTGAGAGTCAGGAAACCCACATTTTAGTGTTGTATATTCTCTTGCTACAATACAGAGAATGGGTGTAAATCACTGCACCTCTCTGTATATATATATTACTTAATTTAAAAAGATGCAATAACACCCATTTCTCAGCATGTGAGACATATAAGAATGATAGAGTAAATGAAAGGAAGAAAAGAAAATGAAGGAGGAAAGGAAGGAAAAAGAATCACTGAAAAACATTGTGAAAAAGTATTCTATAAATGTCTCGCACTTATAGTAGAATGAACGGTATTCAAATTATCATACTACTAAAAGTGGTACATAGATTTAATGCAATACAAATCAAAATAGCAAAAGTGTTCTTCATAGAACAACAACAACAACAACAGGAAGAGGAGGATTTATGTGGAACCAGAGAAATCCAGAATAGCAAAAGGGAAAAATCAAGCAAAGCAGAATGGGCATCAAGATCCCAGATTTTGGGGCCGGAGATTTAGCTCAGTGCTTTGGTGGCCTGCTTTGCAAGCATAAGGATCCAAGTTCAATCCCCGGTACAAAAAAAAAAAAATCCCAGATTTTGTACAAGATCCAAAGATGAATGTAACTATATTGTATAGCTAAAATGTACTAATAAAATATGTTTTTAAAAAGATCACAGATTTCAAATTATATTACAAAGCTATAGTAATAAAAACAAATTGGACTGAGAAACAATGGATATGTGGACCAATGGAATATAATAAAAGATAAACAAAATATCCCCAACACATTAAGTCATCTGAACTTTGGCAAAGTCAAAAGCTTAAACTGGAAGAGTGGTACATGCCTATAATCACAGCACACAGGAGGCTGAGGCAGGAGCATAACCATGAGTTCAAGGCCAGCATGGCCATAGTGAATTCATGGCTAGCATGAACTATATAGTCAGACCTCGAACTATGTAGCAAGTCATGATCAGAAAAAAGAAATCATTCCATGTCATATAGCATGTAAAACATCAGAAATCTGACAAAATAACAGAATCTTAAAGGCTGTTAGAATAAAAACTATGAAGCATTTATAAAGTTAACACCATTAGAATTACAGCAGACTTCTCAGTACAAACCTAAAAGGCAAGAAGAGCTTGGAATAAAGTGTTTCAAGCTATAAAAAAATCAACTTCCAACCTAGACTGATATATCCTGCAAAATTATCTTTCAAAATTGATGGCTAAATGAGACATTTCCATGATAAAGAGCATCTAGTGACCCACTGGCAAGATTTTTGCTTGTTGTTCCCAAGGCTATGCTCTGCTGGCCTAAAGTCTTAGTTGGGGAGTTCGGAAGGCTTGTATCAGGAAGTACAACCATAATTCCTTTGAACTGGAAGCTAAGACTTCCCTCTGGTGGTTTTGGGCTTCTCGTGCTTCTGAGTAAACAAGCAGAAAAATGAATTATGGTGTTGGCAGGGGCATTTGATCTGGACTCTCATGGGGAAATCGGAACATTACTCCACAATGAAGGAAACAAGGAAGTGTAAGAGAAACCTTAGGGAACCTCCTACTATTTTCATGCTCTGTTTCAAGGTCATTGGGAAATAGGTAGGTTGACAGATGGTCCAGAACCTTCAGGAATAAAGATATGGGCCATCCCACCAGAAAAAGAAAGAGACCTGCTGAGGAGTTTGCTGAATCCCAAGGAAATACAGAATGGGCAGTCAAAAAAGGTAGTTCGGAGTAGGCATCACACTTTGCCTCCTATTCTGGGGCTGGGAGTAGTGCACTCTTAATTGTACACAGATTAGTTGTGCCATGTTAGGCATAATTATGAACTTTCTATTGTATTTGGAGACTAAGTAAGGTTTAAGCAAATGTATCTGGTTGTCAAGTTGATAAGGGGTAGATTGTGATAGTTAACTGTGGTGTCAACTAGCATAAGAAATATCTACCTGATTTGTTTAGTAATGTTCTAACTGTGTCTGAGTGATAGACAGTGCAGAGGGAAGTCTCACTCTAAGAAAGAGAAAACTCTTGTTTCTGTTTCTTTAGAGGAGCTCCAGGCTTCTCCATCACCTTTATACATCCATCTCCAGGCTTCCAGTGCAGACTCTCTGTCTTGCAACAAAAACCCTTCTGCTTTCCAATAACAACTTGCTTCAAACTCTGCAGTGAGCATTAGATCTTCAAAATTTTGACAGAATCCTTCAGATTTCCAGTGCGCAGAGGGCCATTTTGCCTTCTTTGGCACTTCACTCTGTAGGCAGCTATTGTAAGTCTACCTTGTAAACCCTTATATTATCTTCTATTAAATCTCTCCTTCTAGTGAACATTGACTGATACAAACTTGGACATCTATAGAGTATTAGCAATTAGAAAAAATATAGAATTGACAAGTTTTACTAAGTTTCATCGTTTATAGAGATGTATAGCGCAAATACATTTTAGAGCAAGATTATCCTATAGTAGTTGAGAAGAAGAAACCAGAATCTGCAGGGCATATTTGTTGCATTTTTTGCAGAATGGCTGTGGTCTGGTGTGATGAAAGAACTATATTTGTATAAGAGAAACCAGAGAGTTTCTTTAGACTATCTGTCAAGGAGCAGAATGTAGGGTCTGTGTAACTAAGCAGCCCATGTAGAAAAAGTTCTTCCAAAGGGGTAGGTTTTTATCCAGATTTATTTCATGGTGTTAGGCTGATGCCTTGGAGGCTGTGCTGGAGACTTGAATAATGTTTTCAGAGTTTTGTTGTACTGGTAGACCAGGCTTGGTAGCAGATTCTAACAAATGCCCAGTGATCCTTAGGTACTAGTGCTCACATTCTTGTATAATCCCATTCTTTTTTTTCCTCATTGAGATTATTGGTACATTTTAGGTATACAGTACAGTTACATTCATTATTGGGATCTTGTACCTTTATATGACAGGTCTTGGATCTCATTTTTCCCCTTGCCCCAATGAGATAATTGACAATGTGAAAAAGGAAGAAATGGGCTAAAGGTGTAGGGAAAGTGGGAAGGGTAGGGGAAAGGCAATAAGGGAAAGAAAAAAAAATAGGAGAAAATGAAGAAATGGAAATAAAATGGAGGGAATCTCATGCTTTTTAAATATAAACTTCACTTAGTGATAGTTCTTTTTTCAGCTTTAATTGAGTTTATTGTACATTTTAGGGATACAGTACAGTTACATTCATTGTTGGGATCATGTACCTCTACATGACAAGTCTTGATTCATATTTTTCCCCTTACCTCTGCCCTCCCTTCACCCCCTCCTCCCCTCCCCATCTACAAACACTTTATTTTCATCTTTTCATTCTCTCACAGTTTTTTCTTTTCCCTTTTTACTCTTCCCCTACCCATCCCACCTTCCCTATACCTTTAGCTCCTTTCTTCCCATTTCTAAATGTCAGTAATCTTATTAGGATCTTATGCATTGTTGCAGATTATTCATACCAGGGAAACTATTCGGTATTTACACATGTGTGACTTATTTATTTCACTTAGGCGTATGTCTTCAATATGTATCCATTTTCCTATGAATGAATCTATTTTCTCATTCTTTATGGCTGAGTAATATTCAATTTTATAAGAAAACCACATCTTCTTTATCCAGTTTCCAAAGGATGGGAAAATAGGCTGTTTCCAAGTTTTAGCTATTACAAACTGTGCCACTATAAACATGGGTGCACATACTTCTCTGTGCTATGATTCCTTTAGCTCTCTTGGAAAGATACCCAGCAGAGGGATGGCTGGGTCAAATGGAACCTCCAGCCCAAGCTCTTTGAGGTATCTCCATATTGATTTCGATAGTGGTTGCACCAGTCTGCACTCCCACCAACAATGGAAAAGGGTTCCTTTCTCCCCACATCCCCGCCAACATTTGTTATTGTGAGATAGTTTTCAATGAAGAGAATATAGAGACATTTGATTTAAGTAACTGCTCCACAAAATTATATGTTAAAGGCTTGGTCCTCAGGCTGGCGCAATTATGAGTTAATGGAATCTTTAAGAGGTGGAAATTATTGTGAAATATTTAGGTCAATGGATGAAGATCCTTTTAAGGAATTGTGGGACCCCATGTTCTCCAACTGCCATGTATTAATCTGCTTTCTGGGGGTCAATAAATTAATGAGAAACTTAATTCTGCCCAAGGTCATACAAGCAATATTTAAAGTAGATTCTCTCCCAGAGAAGCCCTGTGATGATTGCAGTCTGGCTTTGATTGGAATCAACTAAAAGGAAGCTGTGTATTTCAGGGAAATACAAAGCTACCACATAAGTATGCAAAAAACCCAATGATTTTGGAATATTCTAAGGTAGTCAATCAGATAAAGAAAGGAGAAAGTGAATTGTCTTTCAAATTAGTGTAAAACGTTAAATCTCCAACCTATCAACTATAAGAAATATATATTTGAAGGACAATAAGAATTTTTCCTTAGAGAAAAATAATCTATGAAAATAGAACATATCATCTGATTCTTGATACAAATGTAATTTTTTCTCAAATTTCTTGATAATTTTAAAGCTTTTATTGATGTTAAACACATATTTTCTTTTATTTTTTTTCCTCATTGAGTTTATTGGTACATTTCAGGTATACAGTACAGTTATATTCATTATTGGGATCTTCTACGGTTACAATTATTAGCATATGTTTACAATACATGATAGTCACATTTGTTTTGGGGGAATTGGCATAGAAATTAGATATACTGATTATTTTGGTGCCTTTATCCTTCCTCCCTACCATGCTAATTCCCTTGTTGCTTTTCCATATCTCAAAAAAAATCCTTAATTTTTTTGTTTCCTGCCCCCTCGCTTTTGTTTTATCTTTTATTTATCTATTTATGATTCAGATTTTTCACACAATTAAATCCATATAATTTCTGACTATTTCACTTAACATTATAATTGCAAGTTCCATCAAATTTTCCACAAATGACATGATTCCACTCTCCTTTAAGGCTAAATGGCATTTCATTGTGATTACCACATTTTTATTCATGCATTCTTAATTGGAAATATTTCAGAGTGAGTTGAATCTATACACACTGTATGCATGTACTGAAGTATCACAGTAAACCTCAGAAATATATGCACAGTTAAACGTGTTAATAAAAATAAAGTTAGTGTTTGTGTGTTTGCCTTCCCAGCTGCTTGGTAGGGTAATCCAGGGGATTGCAATTTTGAGGCCAGCCTGGGCAACTCAGAGAGATATTTTTATATAATTATAAAATTTTAAAAATGTTTGTACAGCTCACCAGTGGGGCATTTACCTAGTATGTGTGAACCCCTGGTTATGAAAAAAATATGAAAAATGAAAATCTCAAGAGAGGAATATAGCTGAGTAGCCTCTTGAGAAGTAGAGATTACAAAGACATTACAAAGGGAGCTGACTTTTTCTGTGTTCTTGTTCCATCAATGTTAACAAGTCCTTAGAGACTGTGATACTGTGAACCAATTTATCTAATTATGAGCTGTGCACATTGAGCTTTACAATCCACACAACTGTAAATAATCAGCCCGTGTCCTCCAGACTTTCATTTTACCACTCCCTGTCCAGTGGGGCGTGTGTGTGTGTCTTCTCATGATTTTCTGCCTCAGTAGGTCAATGTCTCCATCTGTCTTACTGCCAGCTCTGAGAACAGAGTACAACTCTATTGCTTATCAGGCAGGGGACATGCAATGACAGATCATTACTCCTTGGTTATGCTCCAGCAAGGTAGAATAGGCCAGTGAATGCTGTGGGAGAGATCAGTTGCTGGATGGACTCAGAAAACACTGCTTCTTCCTCATCAAGTCAAGCAGCCAGTGTAGCTAGATGGCAGGGCCCTGAAGCACAAAGGTTTAACTCAGAGGCAAAAGAAAAACTTTAACTAATTATCTTTTACATTATAAACTATTTGATATAATAACTACATATTTATGGGATATTAAGTGTATTTTTTTTCTACTGGGGATCCAACTGAGGACCTTGTGCTTGCCAGGCAGGTGTGGCACCACTGAGCTAAATCTGCAGCACACACAGTGATAATTTCTCACATGTATACAGCATGTAATGATTGGACTGGGGTAATTAGCATTACCAGTTCTTTAAATGTTTTCAGTTCTTTGTGACTGAAATATTCAAACTCCTCTCATAGTTTTAATAACATGCCGAGTTAATTTTAATAAGCTATTGTCATCCTCCTGTGCTGTAGAACACTGGAATATGTTCTCCCATTTAACTGGATTTTGGTACTTACACTACAGGCCCTTCCTCCTCCTATCACTTTCCAGCCTCTACTGACCATGATTTTACTTTTCAGTGTTGGTTCTTTTGAGGATCCAAGAACCCTCATTGAGAGTTCTGCTTTCTTCAATGAATGTAACTATATTGTATACCTAAAATGTACCAATAAATTTAACAAAGATAAAAATATGTATTGGTTACAACCATCAATAGTAATGACCTCAATTCAACAATCAAAAGAAATAAGTTTGAGAATGGATCAAGAAATATGATCCAACTGTATGCTGAACATAATAAACACAATTAAGTCAAAAGGAAAATCAGAGGCTGAAAGTTAAAGGGTGGGAAATAATACTGCATGTAACAGGAGCCTGAAAAAAAGCAGAAGTAGCTATACTCTTTGCAGATAAAGTGGATTTCAAACCAACACTGATTAAGAGAGACAAAGAAGGACACTACATCCATGTAAAGGGAGCAATCCATGAGTAAGAGATGGCAATCATAAATATATATGCACCAAAAATTAGCATGCAAAACTACATAAAACAAATACTAATGGACATGAGAAATCTAATAAGTAGTAAAACAATAGTAAGGGGATCTCAATACCCCACTCTCACAAACAGATAGATCATCTAGCCAGAAAATAAACAATGAAATAGTAGAACTCATTCAAATTCTTGAATAAATGAACTTAACAGATGTTTAGAGTGTTCCACTCCACAAAATCAGAATACACATTCTTTTCAACTACACATGAGTTGTTATCCAACATAGACCGCATACTTGCTCATAGAACTTAGGTGAGTGCAAAGGAATTGAAGTTATCCCCTCTGTATTGTCACATCATAGTGTGATGAAATTGGGGATCACTTAAAAAAGAAATCATAAGAATCCAGCAGAAGGTGGAAGATGGAGGTCCAGGACAGCAACTATGCAGGGATCCCGTTCTCTCTTGGCCTGCTTCATGCCAACAGGTGAGAAATGGTTGGCTGTGTGGGTGTCTCTGAAATATCCACACAGGCACCACCCCACACACTCTCAGGCCTCCTAATTGTGCCATTACTTGGATCCACTTTACAAAATCACAGGTGGTCATAAAATTCATTTCTCTGAGCTGCAGAAGATAGAACAGAAGTGAACAGCTGCAAAAAAGTCACATCAGATCTCCATAATTGGTAAGTTGGACAGATCACCATATTCCATCAGAACTTTGAATATCTTCAGAGAAAGGGCAGAGGGACCCTGTAGTAGAACATTGTAGAGTTCAACACTGCAGTAGGTCAGAGAGCTCAAGTTGGGGCTTGTAGCCCAAATTCAACCTGAATCTCAGGGGTCAGCCATCAGCTAGTTGAGACTAAAGAACTTAGTTCTGCGCATGGCTGTGCACATTGCCTATTGTGACAGCAGAGATATAGTCTGAAAGAGGTCCTTCAAATGTTTTTCTTCACTCTTTTCCTCATACCCCTCTGCAAATTATTATTTTTTTGTTGTTGTTGTTTTCTTTCTCCAACTCAGTCTCTTGCTCCCCTATATTATTCTTCATCTCCCTTTCTGTTCCTTCTCCTGCCCTAACTCAGATTTCTTCTTGTATTGTTTCTTCTTTATTTATTTTCTTTTCTTCTCTCATTTTTCCTTCACTCAAGGGTCAATAGTTTCAAAGGAAAGTGGGCCCCTGTTACTGTTAAGTTGTTATATTCTTGTCCTTATTCTTGCACTCTTTCCCTTTTGTCTTCAACAGTTTCCTAAAGTTTGTGTGGTCATACTGTGTCCTCTGGCTCGGCTTGAAACTTTCTCGAATACTTTTACCTATCTACTCCTCTCATCCTAACTCTTTCTAAGATCCCATACTAAAGGGGAAAGATGCTATATTGAAGAGTTTATTCACTGTAAATGTATTTTGGGTTGCTCCTTCATTTGATTTAATTCACATGGTTTAAAGGTGATAGATTTATGACTACCACAAGTGGTCAATTTGCAAGTTGTTCTTGATTCTATTATGCTGCTGATTGTATCAATTGGGATAAATGGTTGTGATTGATTTAATGAGTTTTCCTTTTTGATATTTTGAAAATGAGAATGTCTGTGAATCATTAGAGCCTCGAAGACTAAAGTGCAATTATATCAGGAACATTTAATAACCCAGGAATTAAACCAAGAAAAACCCAACAACAAAAGTAAGAATGAGTAATCACTTAAGAAAGACACAAAGACAGACTTCCAGTTCACCAATGGCAAACTCTAGGGCAAATGAGGTTGAAAAGTCTGACAGTGAAGCACCAGAACACCTGAATTCATATTATGGGAAGTAACAAAACAGATCAATCAGACTCTAGAAAAATTCAAAATAGAAATAATTTCCCAGATAATCATAGATATGGTGAGCAAAATTAAAGTCATGATTTGAGACTCTGGAACAGAAAATGACAAAAAATAGATGATCTCAGGACCATGATAGAAGCCATGAAGGCTAAGCATAAGAAAGAAATGGAAACCATAAATGTTCAACACAGGAAAGACATGGAATCCATGAAACAGATACAAACAGATTTCCAGGACATTAACAATTCTATTGAAAGTTTTCACAGCAGGATAAATGAACGTGAATATAGAATTTCAGATATAGAAGATAAGACTGTTATCAGTGACCATGAAAAGAGAGGTTTCCTAAAATGAGCAAGGGATCATGAGAAATCAATCCAACAACTCCTAGATGATTTCAAAAAGAATAGCAAAACACTTATGGGAATCCATGAAGTAGCAGAGGAAAATACAAATGACTTACAAAAGCTGTTCACAGATTTCGTGACAGAAAATGTCCCAAACAGAGGAGATGAATTTGACATACAGATAATTGAAGCATATAGGACTCCAACTAGCCATGATAAAAAAAATCTACACCTAGACATATAATAATCAAGATCCCAGAAACCCAACAGAAGAATAAAATACTACAAGCAGTAAGAGAAAAGAAATAAATCACAGGCAAAGGAAAGCCCATCAGAATCACAGCAGACTTTTCAACACAAACCCTCGGGTCAAGAAAAGCCTGGAGTGAGGTATTTCAAGTACTAAAAGAAAATAACTTCCAACCTAGACTGACGTATCCTGCAAAACTCTCTTTCAAAATGGATGGTGATATAGGATACTTTCATGACAAAGAATACCTGAGAAACTTCATGAATACCATGAAGCACTATGAGCAATTCTAAACAATATCCTAGAAAAAAAATGAAATTTACAACATCATGAGGCCCAATAGAGCAAATCAAATGGGCAAGGCAAGAAACTAAAGGGAGAGGAGGAAATACTAAAAAGAGTCAACAAAAGGACAGTAACATGACAATAATAAGTCAGAACATATCAATTATAACTATCAATGTCAATGGTCTCAATTCACCAATCAAGAGAAATAGACTGGCAGAATGGATTAAGAAGCAATATCCACCAATATGTTATATACAAGAAACACACCTAGTGCAAAAATAAATCCATAGACTGAAAGTGAAAGGATGGAAAACAATTCTCCATGCCCAGAAATAAACAGGGGTCACTATCTTATTCACAAACAAAGTAAATTTCAAACTAAAACTGATTGAAAGATACAAAGAAGGCCACTACATCCTTGTAAAGGGAACAATTCAAGAGTAAGAGATGACAATCATAAATATATATTCATCAAATATTAATGCCCCCCACTATAGAAAACAAATATTAAATAACATGAAAAACCAAATAAGCACAAGTATAATTGTAGTTGGTAACCTAAACACCCATTATCACAAATAGACAGATCATCTAAGCAAAAAATCATCAACCAAAAACTAGAACTGAACCAAGCTTTTGAATATATGGACTTAATAGACGTCTATAGAGTGTTCCACCCAACAAAATCAGAATATGCATTCTTTGTAGCTGCACATGGGTCATTCTCCAAGATATACCACATAATAGGTCAAAGAACAGGTCTGAATAAATGCAAAGGAATCAAAGTAACCCCCTGTATATTATCAGATCATAGTTCAATCAAGCTGGCGATCAATAACATAAGAATTCATAGGAACTTCGCAAACACATGGAAAATGAACAGCACTCTCCTGAACAATCAATGGGTCACAGAGGAAATTAAAGAAGAAACTGGACAGTTTTTACAAATAAATGATAATGCCAATACAACATACAGGAATTTATGGGACACAGTGGAAAGCAGTTCTACATGAAAAATTCATAGCAGTGAGTGCCAACCCTAGGAAAACAGAGTGAGCTCAAATAAACAACCTAATGATGAATCTTAGACTCCTAGACAAAGAAGAGGAAGAAAAACCCAAAGCTTGTACAAGAGAGGAAATTATAAAGATTAGAGAAGAAATTAATGCAATGGAAACTAAGAAAATGATACAAAAAAAATGAGACAAGGATGCCCACTCCTGTTCAATATAATTCTGGAAACATTAGCCACAGCAATTAGACAGGAGAAAGAAATTAAAGCAATAAAGATAGGAAGGGAAGAAGTTAACCTCTCATTATTTGCTGATGATATCATATGCTGCGTAGAATACCCAAAAAAACTTTGCCAAAAGTTTTCTGAATTTAATTGACAGATTCAGTAGAGTAGCTGGATAAAAGGTCAACACTCCAAAAACAATAGCCTTTTTGTAGAAAAATAACACACTCACTGAGAGAGAAAGTAGGGAAACAATTCTCCTTTTTTAATACCATCCCAAAAAATGAAGTCTATAGGAACCAGTCTAACAAAATAAGCAAAAGACCTCTACATTGAAAACTATAGCACTCTGAAAAATGAATTTGAAGAGGATATAAGAAAAATGGAAAGATATCTCATGCTCCTGGGTAAGAAGAATCAACATAGTGAAAAGGACCATAATGTCAAAACTGCTATACAGATTCAGTGCAATCCCTATTGAAATTCCAACAGGATATTTCATAGAGCAAGAGAAAATAATCAAAAAATCCATTTGAAAGCAGAAGAAGCCAAGAGTAGCAAAATCAATTCTAGACAACAGAGACATGACAGTGGCTATCACAATCCCAAACTATAGTACAAAGCCACTTTGACAAGAATGGCAGGATACTGGCAAATAAAAACACCTGAGAACTACTGGAATAGATTGGAAAATATAGAAACAACTCCAGATGTACTTAGCTACTTCATCTTGACAAAGGAGCCGACCATCCTCACTGAAGGAAAGATAGCCTCTTTAATTGTGTTAGAAAACCTGGATTTCAAACTGCCAAAGATTACAACTAGACCCATATCTTTCACCATGCAATAAACTAAAATCCAAGTGGATTAACGATCTAAATATTAAAACAGAAACAGCAAACTTGCTGGAAGACAATATAGGAAGAACTCTCAAAGACATTGGCATAGAAAAAGATTTTATGAACAAATCCTCAGTAGCACAGGAACTAGCACAAAGAATCAACAACGAGAATCTCATCTTATTAAAAAGCTTCTGCACTGTGAAAGAAACCCCAGCAGAGCTAAGAGAGAACCTACAATGTGTGAAATATGTTTGCCAGCTATTCCTCAGACAAAAGACTATTATGTAGAATATATAAAGAACTCAAAAAAAATCAGGCCCCCAAATATAAAGACCCAATTCAAAAATGGGCATCTGAAGTGAACAGACATTTCTCAGACAAAGAATTAAATGTGGCAAATAAATAAATTGAAAAATGTTCCACATCAATGGTCATTCGAAAGATGCAGATGAAAACAGCACTGAGATTCCACCCCATGCCAGAAAGAATGGCTGCTATTGAGAAATCAACCAATAAAAATGTTAGAAGCGTTGTGGAGAGAAAGGAACCCTTCTCCATTGTTGGTGGGAGTGCAGACTGGTGCAACCACTGTGGAAATCAATATGGAGATATCTCAAAGAACTAGGGATAGAGGTTCCATTTAACCTAGTTATCCTTCTGCTGGGTATCTTTCCAAAAGAATTAAAATAATCATGCTACAGTGATATATAAACACTCATATTTATAGTGGCACAGTTTGTAATAGGTAAAACTTGGAAACCAAAGTTTGGAAGACCAATTGACTATCAGGTGGAGACTGGATAAAGAAGATGTGATTTTTCTATAAAATTGAATACTACTCAGCCAGAAAGAATGAAAGACCAGAGTCATTCATAGGAAAATGGATGCATATTGAGGCCTTATTCTTGAGTAAAATAAATAAGGAACACATGTGTTAATACCAAATAGTTTCTCTGGTGTGAAAAGCTAAAAGTATAAATAAGATCCAAATTGAATAACTGACAGTGGGAAATAGGAATAAAAGAGCTAAAGGTGTAGGAAAGTGAAAAGGGTAGGAGAATGAAAATAAGGGAAAGAAAAAATATGAGAAAAATGGAAACAGAGTCTTTGTAAATAGGGCAGGGTAGAGGGGGTAAAGGGAAGGCAGTGATATGGGGAAAAATTGAGAACCAAGATCTGTCATGTAAAGGTACATGATCCCAATGATAAATGTAACTGTACTGTATACTGAAAAAGTGCCAATAAACTCAATGAAAAAATTATAAAAAGAAAAAAAGTCACTAATACCACAGAAATACAAAGCACTGTTCAGTACGATTTCTAAGGCATTTATCAACAAATTGAATAAAATTGAAGAAATGAGCAAATTTCTGGACGTGTGAATTGTGAAGAAATAAAAATTTGAACAGAAGAGTAATATAAAAAAATAGACTTAATTTAATAATTCTTCTGCCAAAAAGAAAAAAAAAGTACTCATGGTTTCATTGTTTAATTTTCCCAAACATGTAAGAAAAATGCTAAAATGTAAATCATCTCAACTATTGAAGAAACATGAGATATAATGAGTAATTTTAAGTTGATCTTATGAATCCAGAATTTCCCTAACACCAAAGCAGAACAGCAACTAGAAATAATTTACAGGACAATGCCCCTCATATGCATAGATGTAAAAATCCTCCACATGACATGAGCAAACTAAATTTCATAACATATAAAAACATCATTGAACATGATCTAGTCAGATCCATCCCAAGAATGCAAGATGTGTCATAATGAAATGCAACAAATATAATGTATCACAATAACAAAATAAAAGACAAATACATGTTATCACATTAGTAGCAGCAAAACTTTTGGACAAGATTTAGTATTCTTTATGATAAAAATTTTGCAAAGCATAGATCTTGAATAAATGTGTCCCAGAATTCATGAGTTAATCTTAAAAATGGCCTTTATGTCTTTGAGGGTATAAAGAAAATGTCTAGTTATATACAATGACATAATACTCAGCCACGAAGAAAGATAAACATGGGTCATTTGTAGGAAAATGGATGCACCTTAAATCATAATGTTAAGTGAAATAAATCAGACATTCAAACTTAGGTGTCACATGGTCTATCTTATATGAGACTTCCAAAATATAAAGAAAGAGCAAAATCAAAGGAAGATAGTAAGAAATAATGACATAGATCTTTTTCAAATGGGAAGAGTACCAAGAAATGGACAGAACTGTCAGGGAAGGAAGTAAGGACAAAGGGATGAGAAACTAATGGAAATGTTATTATACATGTACAGCAACCCCCCAAGAGGAAGATAATCAGTATATATTGAAAACTAACACTAATATAATTTAAAATTAAAAATATAAAAACTGAAGAAATACAACCCAACACAAGAGACCTAAGAATTGATATATGATCTACCCATAAATATCATCATACAACACTTGGCTAGATGAAATCCACAGTGTTCTACCTAAAATCTGGAACAAGACATGTATGTCTATTCTTATCATCACTAACCAAAATGGTACTAAAAGTCCCAGGAAGAGGTTTATGAATAGAAAAAAAAAGCATCCATCTAAATTAGATTGACTGAAGCTAAATAGTACTTCTATGTAGATTACATGTTCTTTTATGCAGAAAATCCGAATGAGTAACCCTAACCTATTATAAATAATGAATGAAATAAAGTTACTAGACACACAAATCATTATTCCCACATCAATATGTGTCTAAACACCAACCATGTGAAAGAAACTGAAATCAAGAAAACAATTCCATTTATAATAGTTATAAAAAATCACAGAAATATTTTAACCAAGAAAATAGAATATCTGTACATTGATAACTACAAAACATTGATGAAAGCAACTGAAGTAACAAAAAAGTAGAAGGATATTACCAACTCATGGATCAGAAGAATTAAAATTGCCAGAGTGAATACCTACTAATGTTGATTGATGGATCCTATTCAGTCTCCAACAAAACATTAATGATAAACTCCACAGAAAATCTCAAAAATACTAAAATTTTAAGAAGGGACAAAAGCTTCAAAGCAGCCTTGATAAAGAAAGCAAGAAGCATTGCATTATGGATTTTAAAATATGTTACAAAAGCCTGGGGCTTTAGCTCAGTGGTAGACCATTTGCCTAGTCTACACAGGGCTGTAATACTATATACCAATTTTTTAAAACTAAAAAGAAGGATTCAAACAGTATGAGGACATGAGGAAAAATAAACTCTACAACATTGTTGGGAGAAAAGCAGTCTTGTACAATCATTGTGGAAGTCAGTAGGTAGACTCCTGAAACAACTAAATAGAAAGTC
>NW_022900942.1:2967649-2973056 GCF_012274545.1 Fukomys damarensis | reverse complement strand
AAACACTAAACACTTTAGTTTTTTGTTTTTTTTTTTTGTTTTTGTTTTGTACCAGGGATCAAACTCTGAACCTTCTGCTAGTGAGGCAGGCAGTAGAACCACTGAGCTAAATCCCCGGCCATGTCTGGTTTTTTGTTTTTTCTGTGTTTTGTTCTGGAAACAGTTTAGATGCCCAACCACATATAAATACATAAAGAAGCAGATATTCAACCATAAAAAGATGAAATCACATCATTTGATGGAAAATGCATAAGAAACTTGAGATAATAGAGGAATTAAAGAGCAGGCAGGGGAATAGGAAAATATGAATTAAGATATGTCATGTAAAGGTACAAATTCCCAATGATGAATGTCATCATATTGTATACATAGAATGTACCAATAAATTTAATGAATTAAAAGGAAAAGAAAGGCCATATAAATTAATATGTAAAGTGATTAATCAAGTAGAAAATGTGTCCTACAGAAAATCAAATATCATATAGTGCCCCCTATATAAGAAAGTTAAAATAGAAATATCAATAGCAGAATGAAGGGGAAATGATAGAAAATTGGAAGGCAGGATTTTTGGAGATGGGGAAGAGTGACTAGAAGACAGAAGAGGCAGAAGAATGGAGAGGTCTGTAAAAAAATTGAAAATAATCAAAATATGTTATATACTTTTACCAATTATCCAATACAGATGTAACTATTGGTGTTATAAACATACAATAATAAAAATTTAAATAAATGAATAAAAGAAAAAATATTACCATTGAATAGAGTCTGACATGAAACATAATTTTCTACTTATAAAGTCATTGGCTATCAATTAAATATAAAAACATAGCTCATTGTGGCTGGTCACAGAGACAATTGAAACCTGAAAATAATTTTAAAGAAACTAAAGTTCATCTAATGTACTATCAAATGTTGACAGTAATCCTCACACAATAGTAGAGCCATACATTAACTGGAAACAAGAACAACACTGACTCCTCAGTTAGACATCTAAACACACATATACATTGAAAAGTAATTTTATTTCTTAAGCATATTTTTAAATATTTCAGTTACAGACAGTTGACAATATTCCTTTTTGTCACCATGGTATGGTTCATTACTTAATGTTCCAGAAATGCAAACAAGTCTGGTTAATGTAATGGAGAAATTTGAATGTGCCCAACTGTTTAACCTCTGGAGAAATACAGAGAGGGTATTGTAGGATCACGGAGATATTAATGGGAAGGGATCTTCTAAAACACAGAGCACTCATGGGTATGAAATTAATAAAATGTAGAGAATTTTCAATGTGGTAAAATTTAGTGACCATGAGTGAAAGTGTTCAACAACAGAACCAGGAAGAACACAGAGCAGTGTTATACAGAGACCCCACACAACTTTAAAATGTATCTATGGAAAGATTTCACATAAATATTTGCAATATATAAGTAATCTATGGAACAGGAAAATAATAACATAAAAAAACATATATAATAAGAACAAGGGACACGATGTTGAGGAACAATGCACTTGGACATGACATTTGAATCAAACCAACTCATCCACTACAATAAATTCATTTTTGACTTGCTCTTTTGAATTTGATCCCTTTAAGGGCCAGAATCTGAACCCACTCTAAAGTTTTTAAATCTCTCATAGTTTGATGCATAGAAAGCAGAATCTCTCCTGAGCATACCAAGCTGTCCATATTTTTATCCTTCCTGGGTGATTCCAATAAAAGCCAAACTTAGGCATCAGTGATATGGTTTATGGATATAACCAACCTAAATAGATATCACTAGTGCAATTTTTAAATAAAATAAGCTTGAACTTTGAAAACAGATGCAAATTTTAATTATAAAGAGCTATGAAAATTTCACCGGGAGGCCAAAGTCATTTCTCCGAAACTATAGAAGTTTCCTGTTTATAATATTTTAGTCATGATATTTATGATTAAAAACAAATTCAAGCCGGGCATGGTGGTGCACACCTGCAATCCCAGCACTCGGGAAGCTGAGGCAGGAAGATCGCTACAAGTTCAAGACCAGCCTGGGCTACACAGTGAGTTCCAGGTCAGTCTCAACTACATAGCAAGACCCTGTCTCAAAAAACAAAACAAAACAAAACAACAACAAAAACAGATTCAAGAATATTTGTGCAATTTAAAAATGGACCAAAGGAATCAATATTTAACTATAAAACATTGAATAAAAAGTCATAAAGCTACAATATAGCAAAGAAGCATAATTTGCTGGTCTAGATGGTCTGATTATTTGCATGTCTAGATGATTGGGTTTTCCAACCCAAGATATAAATTGGAGGGAAGAGACATTAAGACTACATTGCTCTGCTCTGCAGCCTTCGCAGGGCATGTTTCATGTCCTTGTTCCTCAGGCTGTAGATGAAGGGATTGAGCATTGGGATCACCACGGTGTACATCACTTGGGCTGCTGACATCTTTTTAGGAGAATGTGACATAGAATATGTCAGGTAAATGCCAATGGCTGTTCCATAAAATAAGCAGACCACTGAGAGGTGAGACCCACAGGTGGAGAAGGCTTTATGCTTCCCACTTGAGGATGGGATTCTCAGAATGGAGGAAACTATTTTATAGTAGGAGAAAAAGATCCCTAAAAGGGGAAGAAACCCATAAATAACACCTACTAAATATGTGACTATATTTTTGGTAAAGTTATCAAAACAGATGAGATGCAAAAGTTGAGAAGGTTCACAGAAGAAATTAGAAATGTTCACATCCTCAAAAAAGGTAAAATGTAAGGCAATCAAATTGTGCAGTAGGGATTCTAAAAGACTAAAGCAAAGAGACACCATGACTAAGAAGACACAGAGGCGAGGGTTCATGATGACATGGTATTGCAGGGGGTGACAGATGGCCACAAACCGGTCATAAGCCATCACAGTCAAAAGCATGTCGTCCATACACCCAAAAATTAGAAAAAGAGACATCTGTATTAAGCAACCTTTATAGGAGATTACCTTACTCTGTAATGAGATGTCCACAATCATTTTTGGGACTGTTGTGGAGATGAAACCAATGTCAGCCAAAGACAGGTTGGAGAGGAAGAAGTACATGGGGGTGTGGAGGTGGGAGTCAGAGATCACAGCCAGGATGATGAGCAGGTTCCCAAGCACAGCCACTAGGTACATGGACAGGAAGAGTCCAAAGAGGATGTTCTGCAGTTCTGGATTCTCTGAGAGCCCCAAGAGATGAAATTGTGAGATGTGTGTTAGATTTTGTTCCTCTAGACTTCTTGGGCACCTTTTGCAAAAGAAAGGAGTGTTGGAGAAAAGAAACAAACACCAGGTAGTCAGTTATCCAAATTGCTTGGAAGTGGATATATTATACACTGTATGATGATTAGGAGAGGTAGGAATGCCTTATCTGAACTCTAAAGTTGACAACTTATGTTTGGAAAACATTTTTATGTGTCACTTGTCTTCCAGGGCTTTTTGTATTTTCCTATCTTTTCTGATGACTCTTCTATGTAGAGAAAGTGTTCAACCAAATATGTATTTTTTTGTGTTTTTAAAGTTGTTTAATATTTAACTTCTATTCTTACCTTTGGTGGACTTCACCTTTCAATAAGCACATTTTAGTTAGATGCACATAACCAATACCATCACTGGCCACAGATGTGGTGTTGGTGTACACTTCACATTAATAATTAGGCAATATGCAGGAAGGCATTTCTGTATTCTACAGTGAGGGAACTAAGATTGCTTATTCTGTTTTGCTAATTTTAAAGTCTTTTACATATGGTTAAACACCTTAGTACCAGGGAAAAACTCTTTGCTTAAGTGTGAGCCTGAGACTAATACAATTTAATAAATATTCACAGCAATATTTCCTCATACATAGGTTGTAATTTCTTGCCTAAGATTTGTGAAGATAACTTTTGTTTATTATCTGGACAACTCCCAGTACAGTTTCATTGGGGAAAATACAAAGAAAGAAACATATAAACATAATGAAAATACATGACCACAGTATAGTCATCTGTGAAATGGAGACAGTAATTTTCTAACTGTAGCATTAGCAACTTTTTAAAATTTTTAAATTGCATACAGTGCCAGTATTCAGTCCCATTTATGAATATGTATCCTCATAACTATTTTAATATCTGAAAACTCTGGAATATTAGCCAGTATAATTTTTTCATATTATCTACACATGAAGTTCTTGGTGGTCTTTTTCTGTACTAAGGTTGAGAATATTTTGATGTTTTCCCAGCATTTAGAAAATGAGCCATGAGCATTATATTTAAATGCAGTTAATAATACAGTTAAATAAATAGTAATATATTCTTTATAACTGATATTTTAGAGGGGTACAATTTGCCCCCTGTGAAATTTGAGATTAATATCTCCACATGATCCCATTCTCCTTTACACTTGATCATAGTCTTTATTCCCCAAAAGATCTGCTGCCCTAATCTCAGTGAGAATATCTTAATACTTAATTAATATTATATGCATATCAGTACTCTTCTATATAATCTAAACTGTAACAATGTCTAGCTCCCCTGAAAAGTACTAGAAGAATCATCTACATTTTTTGCTCAATAAACATCCATCCCAATCAAATATAACCTCTTACCTATTACCGTTCATATATACTGATAAAGTATTTCTGAAACATATATGATGGCAATACTTGTATCTTTATTGACCATAAAATATCATCTTTTGTAGAGAATAATAATTCCATTAGGCTTCAGAGGTGGATATAATGCACTGGGATGTTTGTTAGGGAATCAATATTTCAGTTCCATACGATTAATCTCATACCATTTGCATATGTGAGTGTGATTCTTTCCAAGTCTTATGCTCACACTGGTTATGAGAAAAAGGGAGAATATCAATCATTTTCCCAATTGGTGTGCCATCCATGGGATGTCTGAAACTTGAGAAAACTTTTCTTTCCCTTTGTTTGATTTAAATAAAGACTTTCATGGAAATGGTGAGTGTATTGATAAAAATAAAAGTCAAAAGCCAGTGAAACCTGGAATATGATTCCAAGATATGCATCAACTCAAGAATAAAACTTACCACTTCTCTGCGCCTCATTTCCTTTTTTTTCTAATACCCATGAATTTTTGTCATATCTTTGAATAGCTAAACAGTGTAGACATTATTAAATAAAATTTTAGAGCTTATTATTTCATGATATGATACAAAAAAGAGCTATTACTGTTTTTGTAGTGATTATTTTATATCCACAAAGAGGATGACAATGTAGATAGGAAAACTGATGTGCTGAAGCTTCACTAATCACCATTTTTTGGAAGCCACACAATCATCTATCAAGTGTGCAAGGCAAGTTTATGTTTTTGATGTGCCATCTGTACCAATCAAGGTATAAACTCTAGGGAAACAGAAAGTAGAGAATAATTCTCTCTTTTTT
>NW_022900942.1:2957538-2967566 GCF_012274545.1 Fukomys damarensis | reverse complement strand
TTTTTTTTTTTTTTTTTTTTTTTTGGTCCCAGGGATTGAACTTGGGTCCTTGCGCTTGCAAGGCAGGCCACCGAACCATTGAGCTAAACCCCCAGCCCGAGAATAATTCTTTTATATTTTTTCAAAATAACGTGAAGATTCCATCTAACTCAGAAAGAATGGTTATCAATAAGTAAGTCTTTTTTCATATACACAACTTATAAGAGGACAAAATTTAATGTCCCTTTTCAGAAAAACAAAAAAGAAAACTTCACTTAACAGGGTATTTTAGTGAATGATATGAAGTTTATTCTTATTATCATAACAATACTAATATTTAAATCACATTTACTTTATATATTTATCAACATATAAATCAAATAGGAATCATTTTTTGTGTATTTCTTCTTCAGTTCCATTGTATTAAATAGAAATCAACTCAAATGTTCAATCTCAGAGATACTAACAATATACTTTCATCACAGACATAGCAAATGGGCCCAATAGATTCAAAATTAAAAATTGTCAAAATCTGGATCCCATTCACTAATCTGAATTTTCCCAAGCATTGCACTGTATTTAGTTGATATCCATGTTTCTAACCACGTACACATCAGAAGTATGTTTTAAAATTATTTCCATTTTTCTTAGTAAAACTAAAATCAGCCCCCTGATATTATTTCTCCTTTTGAGGGTGAGCTAATAGATTACAGGAATGAAGGAATGTATAACTACAACTGGAGAGATGCATAAGAGAGTCTTTCCTGAATTATAATGTTCCTAATCTTTCAGTTATTTTCCTCTGTGACCTATGGGTGTCCTTCCTACTGAGGATGCAGCAGGTGCCACACACTAGTCTGTGACCTAGCACGAACCCCATCAAAGGGACAGCAGAGTGAGCAAAGTTTATCCCTTGTCCATGCAGTGACAGGGAAATCCCATAACTTGCACTGTTAATTGGAAAACTTTCCAGCATTCTCCAGGCAGGCTGTTCACTTCATGATCTTACAATTTTTGCCTTCTTCATACACTTTGTCTGTTTCATAATTGTAATTTCACAAACGCTATAGAGATCCAACACTATCCATTTTGGGTGAGATATCTATCCCAAGCATAAAAAGTGAGGGAGGAAATTAAAAGTTAAATTAGTTGTCAGCTATACACAATATGACAAGAAGCATGAAGTTCACAGTAATTCTAACTGAAAATTTGCAATTATCATCCTTCCTTTGGCTGCTCAGATGATCTGTTTGTCTAGATGTTTAGGAAATAAAGTATCAGATAGTCCTCTCCCTGGGCACTTACTGGGTAAAGTTGCTTATCTGATGGATCATGACCAACCAGTGCAGACCCAAAGCAATTTCCCGGTTGTGAACTTTAGATGCTTGTTTCTTTCTCAGGTTGATGTGAATACTGCATCAGATATAAATTTCCTTCTATAGACACCTTGGATGAGGAGACCCTATGTAGGCTTCTTAACTGGTACAATCAAACTGAAGGGCTGGAGACACATACTGATATTGACTACTAGACAGCCCTGGAGGCTCAAGGCACACAGCTCATAATTAGCCATGTTGGTCCATGTATTGCAATCCCTATGGACTTCTTAATATTGTTGGAGGAAAAGAACAAGAAACTAAAATGTCCATCACACATTTGGAGCTCTTATTATATTCAAGTGAAAATATCTACATACTATTTACTGGATTTGATTCTTTTCTTTTAAAAAGTGGTTTTTCTGTATTTTACTTCCATTGTGAATTATGGTAAAATATATACAAAAATCGCTATTTTCATCCATTTTAGGTGCACTATTCGGTGATATCAATCATGTTCATCATGCAAGAGGAGTTACAGGGTCTAATTTGTATAATTCAGTCATCTTAAAAAAAAGCAATAACAAGGGGGAATGTATCCAAACAGGAAGACATAGAGCATAAAATGCTCCAGAGATTTTAAGCAAGATCTGTTTTTGGTGTTTATTTGTTTGTTTGTTTTCTTTCTTAATCACAAAGTTGAATCACTCAAAATTTAAGACATACTGACTTCCATGGTCTAATGAATGCCAAATGAGATATTAACGTGTATCTCAGGACCTCATGGGTGTTCACACAGGTGTGGGCTTTCAGCTGAAGCCCACTCAGAAACATAGGAACAAATGTGTTCTCAAGGACTTTTTGCAATGTCTACAGAGATCTAACCAGGATATCCCTTATATTACTTCCTACTCTTGTCTCCATCTTATTCACACCATAACCAAAGTATCAGAGTTTACACGCCCAGAAGTCACTGCTTCCTCTCCAATGAAAAACTCTAGGGAACTTGGTCCAGAAAAGCAAAAGCAATAGAGTGACCTCGTTTTTTCCCTGGATTATTCTCCCCAAAAAGAACGGCCCAGAGATTTACTGTGATGTTCAGGGGAAGGTCAAATGCAGTGAGCAAACCCCTAATTGAGGTCAAGATTTTATAAAGTAACCTTTTACTTTTTTCAAGGCTACTTCATCATTACCGCTAATTACAGAGTCTTAGAATCTTCAGTTTCAAAGGGATTATAAAGTTTGTGTACCTCCACAAGAAATACTCATGGAGTGCTCATTTCCACATCTCCAGGGGTGAAAGACGTATTACCCCCCAAGGAAAGCCACCTCCTGTTGTCATTGTTGTTGTTGTTGTTGTTGGCTCTGGATGTTTGGAATGACCTTTTTATTTAAGCTGTGAAATCCCTCTGCCTTTTCCTGCTAGGTTTAATTTGGCCCTGACCCAGACTAATGTTCCAACATCTGAGGTTCTCCCGGCCTCAAGTTGGCTCTTGACTTCATTCAGCACCACCATTTCTTTAACAGCTCCTTACAATATGGTTCCAGTCCTCTCTCCTCACTGCTTCCATAGAGCCTACTTCAACTTGTGTTCAGAAACACAGTAGAGGACTGTGACTCAGTAGTAGAGAGTCCATTTCCAGAAATATTTCCTCTCCCCAAACTGAATATTTGTACCCAATTTTAAAGTTCTACACTGCTTCCTCTCCCAACCATGACAATGACCAAACCACCATGAAACAAGTTTACAAAACACAGCTTAACATCCACATCACCTCACCCCACAAAGAATGGCTGCTATGAAGAAATCACACAATAACAAATGTTGGCGGGGTTGTGGGGAGAAAGGAACCCTCCTCCATTGTTGGTGGGAGTGCAGACTAGTGCAACCACTATGGAAATCAATATGGAGATACCTCAAAGAGCTTGCATTGGAGGTTCCATTTGACCCAGCCATCCCTCTGTTGGGTATCTTTCCAAGAGAACTAAAAGAATCATATCACAGAGAAGTATGTGCACCCATGTTTATAGCGGCACAGTTTGTAATAGCTAAATCTTGGAAACAACCTATTTGCCCATCCGTTGGAAACTGGATAAAGAAGTTGTGGTTTTTCTATAAAATGGAATATTACTCAGCCATAAAGAGCGAGAGAATAGATTCATTCATAGGAAAATGGATACATATTGAAGATATACTCCTAAGTGAAATAAATAAGTCCCACATGTGTAAATACCAAATAGTTTCCCTGGTGTGAATATTCTGCAACAATGCATAAGATTCTAATAAGATTACTGACATTTAGAAATGGGAAGAAAGGAGCTAAAGGTGTAGGGAAGGTGTGATGCATAGGAGAAGAACAAAAAGGAAAAAGAAAAAAATGTGAGAGAATGAAAAGATGAAAATAAAGTGTTTGTAGATGGGGAGGGGAGGAGGGGGTGAAGGGAGGGCAGAGGTAAGGGGAAAAATGAGAATCAAGACTTGCCATGTAAAGGTACATGATCCCAACAATGAATGTAACTGTACTGTATCCCTAAATGTACCAATAAACTCAATAAAATTAAAAAAAAATAGTAGCAAGAGGGCATGACTTACAGGTCTATGTGCTTACTTTCATGGTGAATCCAAAAGAATGCCAAGGATGTGAGACTGGAGTATTCTCCTGTGGAGTCTCCATAAAGAGCTTTCAATTTTCCTGTTCCTCAGGCTTCACATGAAGTGATTTTTCAGAGGGGTGGTAGAGTGGGAGACACCAAAAAAGGTGAAATCTAAGTAAGCTACATCAGGGTTTATTCTATAAAAAAAGTAAACAGGTGAAATCACAGGTGGAGAATGCATTGTTTTTCCTATAATCATGAGTATTGAACAGTGAAGTAAAGGAATATTAGGAAGAGAAAAACATCCCTGAGAGGAGGAGAACCAGAGATGGCACCAACAAAATACATGACTATTTTATTGGTGAAGTTGTCAGAAGAAGCAGGATTAAAGGCTTCAAAATAGAAATTTCTATAACTATGAAGATTATAACTATGTAAATTATATATGATTAAATTGGCAATGTGAAATAAAAGAGGCTACCCACACACTCCCACACACTCCCACACACATAAAAATACACTCAGATGGAAAAGCCACAATGTCAGGGTTCGTAATGACTAACTAATGCAGATGACATGCGGCCTGTCCTTCCTGAGGTTAATGCTGGAGGTGATATCCACTCCCCCTTCTGATCTTGCAACAATTAAAAATGAACAGCCCATTGAGAAAGGGATTTCTTCCTGGAGAGTGAGAAAAATGAAACAGCAGTTAGATCCATTTATCAGGCCCATTTCCAGCACACAAACTAAAACAAGAGCTATTTATCTTTTTTCTCCCCATAATTATCCATATTGGTCTATATTATTTTAATCTTGAAATTTCTGAAATTCAGTGAAAGTTAAGAAATGAATGTCACAAAGATTTGGGGCTATTTTTTAAGACAGAAGACATATTAAGAATATCATTATCTTTGGTTTTGTTTTTTCCTTTTTGAACCAAATCTTCAGCTTTTTAATTCCACTGTTCATTGTGGAAAGATATACTTATCTAAAGGAACCATTTTAAGTGGTTTTAAGTGCAGAGTTTGATTACATATATTTTACTACTTTTTGCAACCATTACACTTAGCCACTTCCCCAATTTTTTCACTTTCCCAACTGAAATTTGCACCTGTATGAAGACCAATAATATTACCCCTCGGACCCCTTTGATTCTATGATGAAATATTGTATAAAATTAAAGATGTTAAAATTCAGTAACAATGAAACTAAGGGTAAACTATTTAAAAATACAATTTCTTTTATTTTTATTTAGTTTCTTGGTACATTCTAGGTATACAGTACAGTTACATTCATTATTGGGATCTTGTACCTTCACATGACAGGTCTTGGTTCTCATTTTTCCCCTTTTCCCTGCTCTCCCTTCACCCCCTCCTCTCCTCCCCATTTACTAACACTTTATTTCCAATTTTTTCATATTTTTTCTTTTCCCTATTCCCTTTCCCCCACCCTTCCCATTTTCCCTACAACTTTAGCCCTTTTTTTCCTATTTCACATTGTTAATTATCTCATTAGGATCTTGTGTACTATTATAGTTTTTCACAACAGAGAATCTATTCAATATTTTAAAATAAGTTTTTTATTTTCTCTTTTACAACATTTTCTAAACTACTTTCCAAATAAATAGTAAAGGGATTAGATTTTCCAAAGGTAGAGCCTCTTCAGGGTGCTGCTGATGTCCCTGTTCCTCAGGCTGTAGATGAAGGGATTCAGCATAGGGGTGACCAGAGTGTACATCAGTGAGGCCACCATGGCTTCTTTGGAAGTATGTAATGCACTTGAACCAAGATACGTTCCCAGGCTTGTTCCATAAAATAAGCAAACAACTGACAGGTGAGAACCACAGGTAGAAAAGGCTTTGTACCTCCCCTCAGATGATGGGGATTTCAGGATTGCAGAAACAATTTTACAATAGGAGAAAATTATCCCTGACATAGGAAAACAACCAAATAGGATACCAATCATATATGTGACTATGTTTTTGATTAATATATCAGAGCATGAAAGGTCATAGAGTTGAGAAGGGTTACAAAAGAAACTAGCAATTTCCACATCTTTGAAACAGGAAATTCGTAAGGCAACTAAATAGTGAATCTGAGAATCCAAAAGGCTAACTAAGACTGACAGCAAAACTAATAAGACACAGCGGTGAGGGTTCATAATGACTGCATAATGCAGGGGTTGGCAAATGGCCACAAAACGATCATAGGCCATCACGGTAAGAAGCATGTCATCTACACATGCAAAAAAGATAAAAAGAGAAACCTGTGAAAGACAGCCCTCATAGGAGATGACCCTGCTGTTAGTTGAGATGTCCACAATCAACTTTGGAACTGTAGTGGAGGTGAAACAGATGTCAGCCAAGGACAGGTTGGAGAGGAAGAAGTACATAGGGGTGTGGAGGTGGACATCAGAGGTAACAGCCAGGATGATGAGCAGGTTCCCGAGCACTGTGACCAGGTACATAGTCAGAAACAGTCCAAAAAGAATGGGCTGCAGGTCTGAGTCCTCTGAGAAGCACATGAGGTAGAACTCTGAGACATGTGTTAGATTATGTCCTTCCATGTTGTTTGAGCACATTTAAATAAATTTCTCTGGAAAAAATGGAACAAAATATATCATACAATGATCTGCAAATATTCTGAGTTCAAATATCCATAAGCAAAGAATTCCCACAAGAGATCCATGACCTTCAGCAGCATTGCTCTATTGTGACAAACTCCACCATGGAGGACTCACTGTTGGGTGGTTTGTTTTCCACTCCACTTTACTTTACTTGTCCTCTAATGGACAGGGTTATCAGACCAAGGACACAGAATATTGAAGTTCTTTATCATAGTGAAATGCAGGAAACCTTTTCCAAAAAGTACAGAGGGTAGTTAAGCCATCCACCTTTAAGAAAATATGATTCTATTGGAAGAAAACTGGTAATTATTGAAATATTCCACATTTTATACCACAAAATACTACAAATTACCTTGAGTAGGTCATCTACAAGTACTATAAAATTTAGGACTACATTATCTCAAAATTAAATTCAAGTTAATTCTCTTCCATCAGAATATTTTGTTTTGAGCCATTGTGTAGAAAATGATGAATTTTTCATTATTCTTGGTTTCTTTTTCTTATTTTGTCTTTTAAGTATGTAAGCACTTACCCAGCCATTGTATACAAATTGTATGTAAATTTTGTTTGTGTATAAATTATTCAATATAAAACTTTTATCTTTGCCTTTGTTGTACTCAAATTTATATATCTCAGATTCCAATACATGCACATAATCTTTGGACATAATCACCACCAATATAGATTGGTGTACACTGTATATAACAATAAAAACGACAAATGATAAAAAGCACCTTTGGGGCCGAGGAGTAAGCTCAGCATTTCGGTAGCCTGCCTTGCAAGTGCAAGGACCTGAGTTCAATCCCCAGTACAAACCCCCCCACAAAAAAGCACCTTTGCCTTTCAAATTTTACACAATTGTATTTCACCATAAAATATCAATGAGCTATCTGCTATATAAGACACCTCTTCCCTGACTCTAGTCTACCATAGCCTGGTAATATGCATGACTGCTATTCTGATCATAAGACTTCTTATATCCAGTTGATAACATTGGAAACAAAGAAACTCCAAAAGCCCTGGCTGAGACCCAGCCTTCCTATTTGTAAGTAACAGATTTCAGTCGAATTTTTCCTATTTCAGCCATGTGATGAAAACTGAGATCTATATTTTCATCTAGCCATTCTGTTATTTAATTGGGGAAAATCCCAAAATAATACATGAAATAATGTAAGCACACCTTAAAACACAGCTGCAAGAGAAAAAGGTACTTGAACTCTTGTAAACACATGCAAATAATATACTTCTCCATTTCTGTATAATGGGGATAAGAATTACCGACCCTATGTAGGTACTGTTAGAAAATACTTTATAAATCATTTAATTCACATCACTGTTGATTCTAATTTAGGCATATATTTATCTGGATATATTGTTATATATCCAAATACTCTAGGCTTAGTGTAATATATTAATAAAAAAGTAGATTTCTAATTTTTGAGTTCCTTTCTTAAATTAAAGCTGAGAACCACTGTCTGAAGATATTCACTGGCATTTGGAAAATCTCCCATTCATATTATCTTTATAGATATTAGCATATAAATATAGAATTCTATTTTCATCCTCATTAGTATTCCTTAGATGTCTGAACAAATACCTAAAACTTCGAGTACTTCCTACAATTTCTTTCTCTCCTGTCCTCAAAAGAATCTGTTGTCATGATTTTTATGGGTAGATTTCTGTGTCAATGTTTCCAGGTCAACACTTATTTATGAATCCACAAGCAATTTTCTTAAAAATTTATTTAAAAGAGGGGCCAGTGATGTAGCTCAGTGGTGCTGTCACCTTCCTCACAAGGACAATATCTGAGTTCAATCCTCAGGACCCCCCAAAGAAAGAGCCTGTCTTGCAGAGAAGACCTCCCCTCGAGAACACCCTTCTCACAAAAGAGCTGCTTCATCGCTCTCCAGAGAAGAGAAGCATAAGAGGAAGTGCCTGGCGCAGAGACTGATTCCCACTTCATGGATGTGAAGCACCCAGGACACCATAAAAGCACCATAAAAGTCATGCATAGATGTAGGCTACTCCACTCTCCTCTTCTAGGCTACAGGAAGAAAAGCAAGGCTCACAGAATGATCCTCCTTCAGGAGGAAGGAAGCAGCACTCACAGTGCCCTGCTTCAAGATGATTGGGAAACCAACCAATGAACACATTTTGGATAAAAAACTACCTGAAAGGGACCTAAAACTCATCTAAATAGAATGTTACAGAACATCTACTGCCCCCAAACAGACTAGTTTGTAACCATATGTAGTGGTTTTAGGTCTTCAACCAATTTGCTGCCTTATCAGAGAGGAATGAGATTTAGGGAGGAAAAGAGAGGCCTCGTTTACCTCGTAAGTTAATTATTATGATAATATTTTCAAAGTTCTTGTGCTCCTTTCCCTGTCACTCATAGTAAAAATTGTTATATAATATATTGCTGTGATATTTTTCTGATTTCCAACAAATAATGCACAGAAATTTTCAAATTTTGGCAAGATAGGTGACTCATTTTACCTACATCCTCTTATTCCTCATATACACCTTCAAGATATGCCTGACATCTTTCCAGTAATGATCTCTGTATGATACCACAAAAAGAAATTTCATCATCACACAAGGAATAACATTTCCATTTCCCTTCAGTTTTGGAGCCTGTGCCAAGGGATAGCACTGAAGCAATGTGCATGTTAGACCTGTGTCACTGACCTGTTAACGAGGGCAGAATGTGTGTGAATCTCTCTTCCTCTCTGTGCTCATAAGCTAGAGGAAAATAAGGAGAATAACACATATCCATATGTGTAGCAACTAAAGAAACTTATAACTTAATAAATTAGCAATTGTGAGATTTCTTAATCTCAATTGCATTAATTTCAATTGCATTAATTTGTGCTGTGACCTTTACAATTTCCTCTCTTGTGTGGGCCTTAGGACTTGATCTGTTCTTTTCCTAGAAGTTTGTGGTTCAATATTAGGCTGTTTATTTGAGTTTGCTCTGTTTTCTTTACGTGAGAATTCACTGTTATAAATTTTCCTTATAGGGATGTTTTCATTGCTTCCCATAAGGGAGGTTTTGCTTTTAAAATAAATATACAAACGTAAGCAAGTAGGAAGTGCATTAAGTATAGTAAACTATATTTCAATGGAATTGGAGCCAGAAATGGTATGACGTGTTTTTTTTTTTTAATATAAGGTTGAAGCATACAGTCACCAGCTCGATCTTGGAAACAGCCTATTTGCCCATCCGTTGGAAACAGGATAAAGAAGTTGTGGTTTTTCTATAAAATGGAATATTACTCAGCCATAAAGAGCGAGAGAATAGATTCATTCATAGGAAAATGGATACGTATTGAAGATATACTCCTAAGTGAAATAAATAAGTCCCACATGTGTAAATACCAAATAGTTTCCCTGGTGTGAATATTCTGCAACAATGCATAAGATTCTAATAAGATTACTGACATTTAGAAATTTGAAGAAAGGAGCTAAAGGTGTAGGGAAGGTGTGATGCGTAGGGGAAGAACAAAAAGG
>NW_022900942.1:2955187-2957204 GCF_012274545.1 Fukomys damarensis | reverse complement strand
CTTCTCAGGATAAGAAAATAATATTTAGTATCATTCTCATATCAGTGAGATTCCTTTTGCACTTACTGGGTGATGCTGTTTCTCTGCTGGGTCATAGCCAATGAGAAGAGATTCAAATACCTTCTTATATCTGCTGTCCAGTGAAGGCTCAATTTCTGTTCTTGGTATTGAAATTAACACAAAGACACATATAAGCTTAATAATACAGACAATAGAGTTTGGGACATAGGTATGGGGCTAAACACAGGAATGGAGTCACTAAAGGGCTTGAGGCTAATTATTGATGAGTTTGTGACCTTGGGGGCTCAATGCTTAGAGCCCATAATTAGCCAGATTGGTCCATGCTGTCCCAGTCTCTAAGGATTTCTCTACTCTAACGGAAAAAGGAGACAAAAGAAATACAAATGTCCACAAGATATTTGGGGTTCTTCAACTAGTCAGAGAAAGCTAGTTCATCCTAATCACTTTTGCCATTTATATATACTTCTAAAATGGTGATTTGCTTATTTCATTTTTGAAATAAAATATGTATAACAAAAGTACACTTTTAACTGTGATTGGTATACACATTAATATTGTTGTGAGTCACTCAACATATGTCTTCAAGAATTTTTCATTTGCCAAACTGAAAAATTTATGTTCATCTTTAAATTCAGTCTTCGTCCTCTCAGCATTATACTACAAAATTAAAGCCATGGAATTATACTAACATAACAAAAAAGGCCAGAGGTCCTGGCATTCACTGTTCTTCTCTAGTCTCCACGGGGTGCTTGTATTTACTTTGTTACTCAGGCTGTGAGTGATTGAACACAGGGGTGGCCTTCTACACATCACTGTGGCTGTCATGCTTCTGGTAAAATTTAAAAGCTGAGAAAGTATATTGTCCAACATTTGTTCCACAAACATGCAAGTAACTGACACTCAGGACTAAAAAGTAGAGGAAAATATAATTTTCTATTAAATTATAATTTGAGGTGATGAAATAATTTTAATGAGAAATAATCCATAAGCTTGAGGGGCAAAACAATATGGCACCATCAATACTTCACTATGGTGCTGAGGGAGTTGTCCAAATAGAAAAGATTAAGGAGAAGGAAAGTGCACATACAAATTAGGAGCCCTTGATGTAAGTAAGATGTAGGACAATATAATTATACTTCTGGAAGTCCAAAGAGATAACGAAAATTAAAAATGAAAACTGTTTCTTCACAAAGGAAATGGTTTGTGATGAATGAGTAAGTAACTCAGTGGGTTACAGAGGACCGCAAACCATTCAGAGGCCCCCATAGTCATGAACACTGCATCCATACACCCAAAGTTGAGAAAAAGACACCTGTGTGAAACAGACCACTTAGGGGACGACTCTGCTCTGAGATTGGAAGTCCACAATATTCTGTGGGCCCATGGTGGAGATGAAACAGAGTCAGTCATTTTTAACTGCTGTTTATCCATTTACCTATCTTGGTATCTTCATTTCATCTTGATTTTTGTCTTTATCAGTTTCTTGGTTTCATATATAGTATTTTTGAGTATTTTCTGGAGTGCTGGTTTCACAGTCATTTATGTCTTGAACTGACCTTTTACATGAAAGATTCCTAATGCTTTTTGAAAGCTTTTTGGATATGTTAACCTGAGTTGGAAGTTGTTTGCTGTTTGGGGTTGAAATACTTCACTCCAAGTTCTTCCGGGCTTTAAGGTTTGTGTTGAGAAGTCTGCAGAAATTCCAATGAGTTTACCTTTATCTATAATTTTTAGTTTTTCTCTGATTTTAAAATTTTGTTTTGTTCATTTTGTTTGCCACCTGGCAATTTAATAAGAATATGTCTTGGAGAGGTACTTTTTTCAGTGTGGTTGTTTGGTGTTCTGGTTGCCTCACTTACTTTTATGTTGAACTCTTTTCTTATATTTGGGACAATTTCTTCCACAGTTTCTGTAAACATATTAATAATGCCATCTGTATTATTCTCTAGCTTTTCTACTACTTCACTTAGATTTAGGACTGTCTGTTTGGTGTCAT
>NW_022900942.1:2930555-2952875 GCF_012274545.1 Fukomys damarensis | reverse complement strand
ACCAATCTCCTTAATGAATATAGATGCAAAAATCCTTAATAAGATAGTAGCAAACAGAATACAGAGGATTATGAAGAAGATCATCCATCCTGACCAAGTCGGATTTATTCCAGAGATGCAAGGGTGGTTCAACATACGAAAGTCAATAAATGTAATACATTATATTAACAAAGTCAAGGACAAAAATCATATGATCCTCTCAATAGATGCAGAAAAAGCATTTGATAAAATTCAACACCCATTCATGATAAAAACCCAGCAAAAAATTGGAATAGATGGTCTACATCTCAACTTAGAAAAGGCTATCTATGAAAAGGCAAAAGCCAACATCATATTAAATGATCAAAAATTGGAAACCTTCATGTTAAAATCAGGAACAAGACAAGAATGCCCACTATCACCACTCCTCTTTGATAAAGTTCTGGAAACATTAGCCATAGCAATTAGACAAGAGAAAGAAATCAAAGCAATAAAGATAGGAAAGGAAGAATTTAAACTGTCATTATTTGCTGATATGATACTCTACATAGAAGACCCAAAAAACTCCACCAAAAGACTTCTAGACTTAATTGACAGTTTCAGTAGAGTATGTGGATAAAAGGTGAACACCCAAAATTCAATAGCCTTCTTATACACAAATAACAGACTCACTGAGAGAGAAATAAGGGAAAAAAATCCTTTTACAATAGCACCAAAAACATGAAGTATCCAGGAATCAATCTAACAAAAGAAACAACAGATCTCTACACTGAAAACTACAGCACTCTGAAAAACGAAATAGAAGAGGATATAAAAAAATGGAAAGATATCCCCTGGTCCTGGGTAGGCAGAATCAACCTAATGAAAATGGCCATACTACAAAAACTGCTATATATATTCAATGCAATGCCAATTGAAATTCCAATACTATATTTCACAGAAGTAGAAAAAAAAAATCCAAAAATTCATTTGGAACCATAAGAGACCTAGAATAGCAAAAGCCATTTTAGGCAACAGACACATGGCACCAGGTGTAACAATTCCCAATTTGAAACTATACTACAAAGCCACTGTGATAATAACAGCATCGCACTGGCAAAGAAACAGACCTGAGGATCAGTGGAACAGACTGGAAGACACAAAAACAAACCAAGATGTACTCAGCTACCTCATCTTTGACAAAGGAGCTGACCATCCTCAGTGGAGGAAAGATAGCCTCTTTAATAAATGGTGTTGGAAAAATTGGATGTCAACCTGCCACAGATTAAAATTAGATCCTTATCTTTTGCCATGCACTAAATTAAAATCCAAATGGATTAAAGATCTAAATATTAAAACAGAAACATTAAACTTGCTGGAAGGTAAGTTAGGCAGAACTCTGGAAGACATTGGTATAGGAAAAGACTTTATGAACAAATCCTCAGTAGCATGGGAACTAGCAGAAAGAATCAACAACTGGGATCTCATCTTACTAAAAAGCTTCTGTACTTCAAAAGAAACCATTAGCAGAACTAAGAGACAATCTACAATGTGGGAAAAAATTTTTACCAGCTGTACCTCAGACAAAGGACTATTATCAAGGATATATAAAGAACTCAAAACAATCAGTCCCCCCAAATATAAAGACCCGATTCAAAAATGGGCATCCGAAATGAACAGACATTTCTCAGACAAAGAAGTAAAAGCAGCAAGTAAATATTTGAAAAAATGTTCCACATCACTGGTCATTCGAGAGATGCAGATGAAAACAACAGCGAGATTCCACCTCACCCAACAAAGAATGGCTGCTATCAAGAAATCACACAATAACAAATGTTGGTGGGGTTGTGGGGAGAAAGGAACCCTTCCCATTGTTGGTGGGAGTGCACACTGGTGCAACCACTATGGAAATCAATATCGAGATACCTCAAAGGGCTTGGACTGGAGGTTCCATTTGACCCAGCCATCCTTCTGCTGGGTATCTTTCCAAGAGAACTAAAAGCATCATATCACAGAGAAGTATGTGCACCCATGTTTATAGCGGCACAGTTTGTAATAGCTAAATCTTGGAAACAGCCTATTTGCCCATCCATTGGAAACTGGATAAAGAAGTTGTGGTTTTTCTATAAAATGGAATATTACTCAGCCATAAAGAACAAGAAAATATATTCATTCATAGGAAAATGGATACATATTGAAGATATACTCTAAGTGAAATAAATAAGTCACACATGTGTAAATACCAAACAGTTTCCTTGGTGTGAATAATCTGCAATAAAGCATAAGATCCTAATAAGAGTACTGACATTTCGAAATGGGAAGAAAGGAGCTAAAGGTGTAGGGAAGGTAGGATGGTAGGGGAAGAGTAAAAAGGGAAAAGAAAAAAATGTGAGAGAATGAAAAGATTAAAATAAAGTGTTTGTAGATGGGGAGAGGAGGAAGGGGTGAAGGGAGGGCAGAGGTAAGGGAAAAAAATGAGAATCAAGACCTGCCATTTTGAGGTACAGGAGCCCAACAATGAATGTAACTGTACTGTATCCCTAAAATGTACCAATAAACTCAATTAAAGCTGAAAAAAATATATAATAAAAAAAGAATTTTGTATTTTTTCAAGGAGCAATTTTTAATTCTTCTGTTTTGATAGTAAGATTTTTGATCATTTTGATTTGATTTTAGTACAGGATGAGAGATATGGCTCTAATTCCATTCTTCTACATGTGAACAACCACTTTTCTCAGCAGTATTTGTTAAGGAGGCTGTCTTTGGCCCAGCATATATTGTTAGCCTCGTTGGAAGTAATCATATGAGTAAGGTGCATTGGGCTATTTCCCTGTCTTCTGTGTTATCTTTATGCACCTCTATTTCTTGTGACAGTACCATGTTGCTCTTATTAGTGTAGCTTTGAAATATAGGGTCATATCCCCTCCTGCTTTGATCTTTTTGCTCAGGATAGTTTTAGATAGTCTGGATTTCTTCTGTGCCCTAAAATTTTTGGAATTTTTTTGTATTTTTGCAGAGAAAGTTGTTTGTTTTGATTTAAATCTACTTGGCCATATTTTGGTAATATGGCCATTTGACAGGATTGTTTCTTCTCATCAGGTCGAGGTAATATCCGCCAATTTTCTGATGTCCTCTTCAGTTTCTTTCAGAGTATTATAATTTTCATTGTAGAGGACTTTTATTTCCTTTTTAGGTTAATTGCTAAGTTTGAATATTTTTTCGAAGGCATTATATTGGAATTGTTTTCTGATTTGTTTCTTGGCGGGTTCATTATAGGTGTACAGGAGCACTATTGCATTTTATGTGTTAATTTTCTATTCTACACTGAAAATTTTGTTTGTTCTGGTGAAATTTGTTGGTCTTCTATGTACACAGTGTGTCATCCACAAGTAAGTGGAGTTTGACTTTTTACTTTCTTCTTCCTATTTCATATCTTCCTTTTTTTTTGCAAATTGTCAACTTCATTTTTTTCTTTTATTGAGTTTATTGATACATTTTAGGCATACAGCACAACTACATTCATTATTGGGATCGTGTACCTTTACATGACAGGTCTTGGTTCTCATTTTTTCCCCTAGTCCATGCCCTCCCTTCACCCCCTCCTACTCTCCCCATTTAGAAACACTTTATTTCTATTTTTTCATATTTTTTTTCTTTTCCCTTATTATCTTTCCTCTACCTTTCCCATTTTCCCTACACCTTTAGCCCTTTTCTTCCTATTTCACATTGTCAATTATACCATTGAGATCTTGTGTACTATTATAGCTTTTCACACCAGAGAAACTATTCAGTATTTGCACATGTGTGACCTGTTTATTTCACTTAGGATTATATCGTCAATATGTATCCATTTTCCAATGAATGACTCTGACTTCTCATTCTTTGTGGCTGAGTAGTATTCCATTTTACGGTAAAACCACATCTTCTTTATCCAGTTTCCAACTGATGGGCAAATGGGCTGCTTCCAAGATTTAGCTATTACAAACTGTGCCACTATAAACATAGGTGCAGACTGGTGCAACCACTGTGGAAATCAATATGAATATACCTCAAAGAGCTGGGACTAGAGGTTCCATTTGACCCAGCCATCCCTCTGCTAGGTATCTTTCCAAAAGAATTAAAGGAATCGTATCTTCCTTTTAACTGATTGCTCAGCTCAACATGTCATGTGAACTGAGTTTTTTATGATTTTTTTATTTATTAGTACATTTTCAGTATATAATATTTACATTCCTTGTGGGGCTTTGGCACACCTAAATTAAATATATTATTTCCTTTTTTCATTCACTATTTCTTCACTCAATTCCCCTCTATTCGTATCCCTTGACCTCTTCTTGTTTGTGTTTTTTTTCTTTGTCATGTGCTTGAGGTACAAAATGTTCATTTTAATTGCTGGAGAATGTACATGTACATAACATGTCTTAAGTCTTTTTTATTCCCTTTCTCTTCTCTCTCTCCCCTTCTTCCATTCCTTGATTTTCTTTTCCTGTGAGAAATATCTATCTTCCTACTTCCTGTTATCTCTTAATTTGTTTGTTTATAATTTGGGTTTCTTATGTAAAAGAAGTCATGTAGTATTTGTTTGTCTGTCTGATTTTCTTTTAACCATTACTCTCTAATAGCTGGTTCAATTGAAAATTCTAGTTTAATTTTTTCCATTAAGTTCATTGGTACAATTTAAGTATAAAATATAGTTATAGTAATCATTGGGATATTGTAACTTTACATAACATATCTTAATTCTTGCTTGTTCCACATTCCCTGGTATTCTCTTCACCCCCTCCATCCTACCTCATTTTTTCAGAACTTTCTACACTGATTTCCAATATAGTTGTACTAATTTGCATTCCAAACCAACATCAAGGAATCTAGTTATTGATCAAAATGGTGAGAGTAGACATTTAGTATGATGTTGGCAGTGGGTTGTTATAAATGGCTAGAACATCTGCATATTAATTTTGCTATAACATCTAACCCGAATCCTGCTAGTCTGCTCCCTGAGTCAGATGACCAACTGCCCGTCCATGACTGCCTTGAGACTCTTGAAAATCTGCAGGGAGGTTGTCTAGATCTGAAGGGAGGGTGCCCTTCCCCAGCCTGAGGCAATATACTACACCAATGGGTGCATTTTTATATATGAAGGTGTACAATTTGTGGGAGCAGCAATAGTCAATCAAGATCAACAGATAGTATGGGAACAGGGGATAGCCCAAGGGATGTCAGCACCAAAGGCTGAACTGATTGCTCTAACTAAAGCTCTGCAATTAGAAAAAGGAAAAAAAAATAAATATTTTCACTGACAGCCATTATGCTTTACTTACTGCTCATGTACATGGAAAAATTTAGCAGAATAGAGGACTTTTAGCATCAGATGGGAAAGAAATTAAAAACAAAGTTGAGATATTGGCTCTGCTAAAAACCATCTGGCTTCCAAGGGAGGTTGCCATCATTCACTGCCATGGACATCAAAGGAATTGCAGCCCTGAGGTGATTGGAAACAACATAGCTGACCAGGCAACAAAGCAAGCTGCCCAAAAATCAGTGGGGAAACAAATGGTGCTGCTATCTATACCCACGCTCCCAGAGAGGCCTGAATACACAGAGGAAGAAATAACAGAGATGAGCAAAAAGCACTGGACCAAAGGAAAGCATGGATGGGGGATAACTGATAAAGGAAAAGTCATTTTGCCAGCTGTGGTGTCCAATATCTTGCTAAATGAGCTCCATGAATCCACCCACCTGGGAGAAAAGAGGATGATGGCCATTATACAGCCCCATTTTGTCAGCAGAGAATTAGCCAGGAAGGCCCGGGACAGGATGAGATGATGCCCCACCTCCCTCAAGGTAAACATGAATCCTGTGACTGGGCCCCCAGGGGTCCAATATAGGGGACCGATTCCTGGAGAACATTGGGAACTGGACTTCACTGAAATGAAATTAGGCATGTATGATTACAAATATCTGTTAGTTTTCATAGAAACATTCTCAGGGTGGATAGAGACATATCCCACTAAAAAGGAAACAGCTCAGATAACAGTAAAAAAATGCTTCTGACTGAAATAGTTTATTGATTTGGCTGGCCCCTAGCCCTGGGATCTGACAATGGTCCAGCCTTCATGGCTAAAGTGTCTAAACTAATTAGCCTTAGTATCAGAATTAGATGGAAGCTGCATTGTGCCTTCAGGCCTCAAAGTTCAGGACAGGTAGAGAGGGCTAACCAAACATTAAAGGAGATTTTAACTAAATTGAGCCTAGAGACTGAATTAAGTTGGGTAGAGCTTCTCCCTTTTGCTCTGTTGCATATTTGATGTACTCCCAAGCCTCCACTGAACCTGTCACCCTTCCAAATCATCTGTGGGCATACTCCCTCCTTGGTTCCCCATATAGATATAGAATTAAAAGAAAAATTTTCTCACCTGAGGCTGCTTAAGTCTCTCAGCACTTTACATGAAATACAGTCTCAATTACAAGATTGGGTCAGAGGATCTCTGACCCTTCCACATGAAAAACCTCTGAAGCCACTGCCCCATAAGCCAGAATAACTGTTTTATATTTGTAGGTTTGACTTCAAGACCTTTTAACCAGGATGAAAGGGACCTTTTCTGGTTGTCCTGTATACTCCTTTGGCCATGAAGGTTGCGGGACAACCGACATGGATCCACTGCAACCACCTCAAGCCCGGACCAGACAACAGCCCAGAGATGCACGGAAAATGGAGTATTGTCAGCTAACCTGGAGAACTGAAAGTAAAACGTCACTCAACTGGACCTGCATTATAATCTGGGTGATTTTCCCTGGGGCAGTAATAGCGTCGCCGCAAGAAAGCTTAGGTCATACTAAAAATGTCTGTGTACAACTAGCTGAAACTGTAAATTTGATCGAAATCTGTTTAAATGCTGATGTAAATTTTCATTATGTGCTTGGAAATTGCTTGGTTCTGGTATGTACCTCACTTGAAGATATTAGACCATATACTATATTTTAAAAGTTCCCACAGGTAAATCTTAGTTATTTTGATAGTTACAATTGGGGACAGGTGACATATTACAAACCAAAGAATGCTATTAAGCTATATACCCCTCAGGCAGCTATGTCTAACAAGACCCAGTGTGCCAAATATAAAGGTGTACTTCTCAATGTTTAAATCTTAAATGGACAAATAAAATGAAGTGCCCCAGAGAACAAAAGATTCCTTATAGAAATTATCACATTACTTTTCTACTGGGATAGTTTTATACTTGTGAGGGAATAACTCATAACTACATCCCAGGAAACTTGACTGAGGCCCGATGTTGTCTCATTAAATTAGCAGTTGTCTTACCTGACAAAAGAGATCTTTTAACCACCTAACAGAAAAAATGGTGGTTTCCCTATACTTCACCAGGTTTTGATGATGATGTGGGACTTTTAACAGATGCTGAAGTTATTCCTATAATTATTTCTGTGATAGTCATACCCTCAATTGGAGTTCATGCTGAAAAGGCAGTTAGAAAATTAGCTTGCAAGGTAATTAAGGGATTAAACACCACTGCTGCGACACTGGCACTAATTAATCATGAGCTCCAAGAACAAAGATGAGCAATCTTAGAAAATAGAGCCGCAATTGATTATTTGCTGTTATTTCATCACCACAGTTGTGAAAAGATTAAAAATATGTGCTGCTTCAATTTAACAAATAATGGGCCAGCTATAGAACAAGACATAGAAAAGCTTAAAGACTTAGCTACAAAAATTCATAATTAACGATTGGGATGTGACTTATTTAAATGGTTAACAAGTTGGTTACCTGACATTACCTGGTTAAAGCAACTGATACTTTGCATAATGGCATTGAGATTTTGTATTGTAAAAACTTATTGTCTTTTTACAGTGTATTCCTCTGTTAAGGCTTAAAACTAGATATAAGTAAATCAAAGATTTGATTTAGGCCTGAAAATCAGTAGGGAATGTAACAGCCTTACTGAACTAGAGTGACTCCATGTTTACTAGCAAATGACCCAGAGACAGTTGCCCCCCCTTATAGGATAAGTAATGATTAATTGTGAATTACTAGGTACCTGCTCAGGAGTAGCTGGGAAACTAGAGAAAAATTGTAACAAACATAGAGACCCAAAGTAAATCACTCCCTCCTTGTTTGCCAGTAACTGAATGTTCTGAACACCACAATCTATAAAACAATGGGTAATCGATCTGCTGACCATTAGTACATAACAGTCAAGTACATGCTTGATGACCACCAGCTCGGATCAACTGACCACTTGCCTTTGTCCCCTTCCTGTAAGTTTTGAATATTAACTCCCCATAGCCCTTTATAAAATAGCCTCTGACTCTGAGCTAGTTGCCTCTCTGAGCTACTTGGCTCCAGGAGTGTCATCTGACCAGACTAATAAAGGTCTATTTGCCATCTAGCCTGGTGTGTTCCTTCCTGGGTAACTCTCGCTGTCCAACAAGTTCCTGGAGCCTCACCAAGTTTTAGGGGTCAGTATCGTGGAGGCCTTTTGGCTGTTCACGCTCCACAGAGTAAAAGTGAGACTTTAAGTCTTACATCATGGCCATGATATGTTTCTTGTGTGTCAGTGGGACTGATGGCATCCAGAATTGGACAAGGGCTTTAGGGGATTCTGCATCATGTCACAGTCAGAGACCATTTCTCTTCAAGACAGATTTGATAAGTTCATTCTTACCTTTCTTTGTATTTGAACACGTGGAAAAATTCTGAAGGAATGTCTATGTGTTAGTTTTGTTATAATCTCTTTGCATGAGGGTGAAAAAGAGTTAGTATATTATAAAGGGAATAGAAGTTAGAAGAGGTTTCAAGAATATAAACAAATACTTGAATGTTATTGTTGTTCACAATACAAATTAGAAAGAAAATTTAAAGCACTGGTTCTCAAATGTTAGAGACACCAAATTCTTCTGGAATTTTTTTTTAAAAAACACATATTACTGGTCTTCATTTCAGAACTTATCAAAAATAATTCAAAGTGGTATCATGATATTTTTTATGTCTAAAGTCATGCCAGTGCTTAACCTTGCTGCTTGCATACAAATCATTCATATCTGTCTGCTCATATTTCCTGTAAAATTCATCAGTCATATGAAACCTATAAACCAAACAACTGCTTCAGAATCCCTTCTGCTGGGACTGACAGATAAAACAGAGCTGCAGCCCCTCATCTTCAGCCTGTTCCTGTCTGTGTACCTGGTCAACATCCTTGGAAACTTGTTCACCATCATGGCCATCAGCTCTGACTCTCACCTCCACACCCCTACGTACTTCTTCCTCTAAAATCTTACCTTCACTGACATCTGTATAAGCAACACCACAATCCCAAAGATTCTGGTGACTGTGCAAACACAGGACCATAACATCTCTTACACAGGATGCTTCTCCTAGGTCTGCTTTCTCTTGATTTTTGGTTGATTAGGAAATTATCAACTTGTAGTGACAGCCTATGGCTGGTATGTGGTCATTTGTCACCCTCTGAGATACACAGTCATCATGAAGCCCCAAGTCTGTGTCCTGCTTATTCTACTCTCCCTGCTCTTTACTCCTGTGAATGCCCTGCTCCACACTCTGATGGCACTGTGGCTGTCCTTCTGCACAGATCTGGAAATATCTCACTTCTTCTGTGAACTTACTCAGGTCATCAAGCTCACCTGTTCTGATACTTTCATCACTACCCTTCTGATATATTCAGTGACTAGTCTATTTGCTGGTGTTCCTCTCTCTGTGATTATTTTCTCTAATACACAAATCATCTCCTCTGTTTTGAGGATTACATTAGTGGGGGGATAATATAAAGCTTTTTCTGCTTCTGAGTCTCATCTTTCCGGTGTGTACTTGTTTTATGCGAAAGCTTTTGGAGTCAAATGTATTCTGCACTAAGTGACTCTCCCATTAAGAATGTAGTGGATTCAATAATGTACATTGTGATTCCCAAATGGTAAATAGTTTTTTCTACAGTTTGAGAAGCCGGGAAATACAGGGAGCTTTGAGACATCTGTTTACTAGGATACTTTTTCTAGGATTGTGTCCTTGGATTTGAGTTAGATTTATAAAATGAGTTTTAAAGGACACAAATTACAAGGAACTAGAATGCTTGAAATTTCCATCACTATGTTCTTCAAAAAATGACCACATTATACAATGTGTTTGACATTCGGTTTAAGACCTGACTTTTATTTTGTCCAGCTCTGTAATATTTCAAAAAATGATTTCTGTTTCTTAGTTCCATTTCATTGCTTTATTTCCATTGAAGCAGCACTCCAGCTGAGCTGGGACCTCTGTTTCAATGATAATTTGTAGCTCTGTCTCAGAAGAAGGCATTTTTAGTAGACTGATAAGGGAGGGAAATTTATAAACAAGGTCAAATTAGTATCTGGAGACTATATTCAGGACCCTGAATAGTGCATCCTACATATAGCTCATTGTGAAGTAAGGTGCTGACCTTTCAACCTCAATTAAGAAATTACTAAAATGTTCCTTCAAAACTGCATCCTTATGAGGTCATATTAGCATCCACCATATTTCATCAGTTTCCCAATTTACATAGAGTATCACAGTTGACTAAGATGGTTTGGAGACAATAGGACTTTATAGATATAAAGATGGTGTCAGTTCTCAAGGAAAAGAAACCATAATTCTGATACACTGAGAAAATATAGAGAATAATTGTGCATTACAAGCACATTAGAAGTAGGGATTATATAGTTTTGGGGATTAGTGCTTCATTATCCCAACATGAGAAGACTTTTTCCAGGACTTGTTTTTCTCAGAATAAGCAGTAGATTGCAGCACATGTCGGTGTCATACCTGGGCATAGTGCCAGGTACAGGAACCTGAGGGTCAGCTGTGGTCCATTAGCAGATATTGCTTGAAGTCATGTGGAAGGCATCTCTGTCATGAGGTGAATGGTGGCTATTAAAATTATACTTCTGTATTCTAATTCCCATCTCATTAAATATAAATCTCCACCATAAATGGGTGAATAGTTCTTATGTCTAGAAAGGATATTTGCAAGGAAATAGTTAATCCCAGAATTATCTGGTGAGCCCTAAATATAATTTCATACATTCTTATAAAGTATGTAGATAAATTGGATAAATTCAACCAGTGTTTGATTGTCATTATTGTACTTATGTATTAAATATTACATTTTACAGGAATATAATACAGTAACTAGGTGTGGTGGTACATACATACCTATGATCACAACACTTAGAATGCTGGTAAGAGAATCACAAGGTTAGCACTTCCCAGCAACTTAGGGAGACTTTGTCTCAAAAAATAAAATAAATCTAATGCACTATTACCAACTCTTTATTTGTAATTGTACAATTTATGGTATTGATTGTATCTTCTCATCCTTGATTAAATTTAAGTGTAAAGAATGAATTCTGTATCTTAGTTACTAGAATTATTGTTGTTTTTATTATTATCTTGTGGTGCTGGGTATTGAGTCCATAGCCTTGCTCACACTTGGGAAATGCTCTGTCACTGAGATACATCTCCTGTGTTGGGTTGGTATTTTCATCCTTATGTATTTAAAATTCCATTTTATGTTTGGTGTAGCACTTACTCATTTATTTTCAATGCTTTCTTATTTTTCATGATATGCAGTTTTCATTTTCACCGGAAACTGAATGCTTATAAGATTTAGACAAAGGCAGTTTGGTTATTGAAAAGATTATCATTAAAAAGAAGCCAAGTATTTCACATCAGGACAATAGGAAAGATAGATTGAGGGCATCCTGGATTCAGCCAGCAAGATCCTATCATTTCAAGGTTCAAATTCCAAAATTAAAAAAAGCCTAAAAGACAGCCTCAGGGAACTTTGCTTGAAAAGGTATGGCTAGAGAATGGTTTTGTTTCAAAGTGCTCAATCATACAAGCACTCCTCACAGGCCACTTCAGCCATGATTCAAGGGGACCTGGTTACTGCTTACCCTGGGGGCAGACATTGGCATCATCCATGTAGTGCTGGTTTTTAAAGTATGTAGAATTCAAGAGTTACAGGGCTGTGGAAGCTTCTACCTAGTTTTCAGGACTGGGAAACCAGGCAGTGTACATGAAGCTATGAAAAGAAAACTGAAAGTTCAGTAGGAACCCCAGCATGTCATAAGTGCCAGGAATGTTGAATGTCAACTGAGAGAAGCCACAGGCACTGAGGAACAGCAGTCCAAGAGAGAAGTCAAGAAAGCAGAAATAAGCAATGCCATAGGGGTGGGAGCTGCCCAAGCCCTTTTGAACTGATGTCTTATCATGACATCTGCTTTTGTGTGCTGGATATGAAACTACAGGATTTAATGTTTCCCCTGTTTTCTTGCTTTGGTCCCAGTGGTTTCTATCTACTTTTTTACCCCCTTTGAGGTGGGAATATTTACCCTGTCCCACTGTACATTGGCAGTATTTAACTTTCCTTTTGATATTTATAGGAGTTTACAGATAAGAGTTTGCTCTGAGTCTCAGAAGACACTTTGTACTAGGACTTTTCAGCAATATTGGATCTGTTAACACTTTGATGACACTCAGAGATGGACTAAACACGTTTTGTGTAAAATGATATGCATGAGTCTTTTGGCCAGTGGTGGAATGCTGGTTTTAATTTGTGAATACAGCTTCCACAATAAGCAATTGCATGGTACCTATGTCCATAAGGTGTCTTCGCAAAGCAGATGATCCTAGATTCCTTGACTGGGCACTGAATCTGATTTCATATATTCATATATTCTTAAAGAGTAGCAAGAGAAATGGAATGACTTTGAGCAGATTTCCAGATCAGGATTGTACATATTTCATGTAAAAAAAAAACCTAATTTCATGCAAACCTAATGCATTACTATACCTTTTATGTGCTTGTAGGATTTATTACATATTTTCCTTTTATGCTTGATAAAGTTTAAAAGTAACAAATTAATTTTGTGTTTTAGATGATTTTTCATCTTTGCACTTCTGAGATTCCACTGTTTTGCATTTAGAAACTATTCATTTAATTTAAGTGCTATTTTAACATGATGTGTGGTGACAATTAAAAATAGTGATTTTATCTGGTATTGATAAAATTTAGATGGCTACTTTATTTCCATTGTGAATAAACTCAATATGTTTTCGTGTGTTCTGGTGCAAGTGAAAGATAGTTGTATGTTTGGGGTTGAGTTATTGGCTAAAATGCTGCAGCTCTAATGAAACAAGTTAGAGAGATAAGAAATTTGTCAAATTTACATCGGTTTTTCAACCATGTGTAACAATAATCTTACATAACTTTATAATCACCAAGTATGTGCTCCTTGCTGAGCTATTTGTATTGATTAAATGTTCCAATTCCCTGAAATCTAATGGATATCAATATATGTAGGTAGGTGTACTTTGCTCATCGATCTTGTTCTCTGTGCAATCTTCTTCATCTTCTTGCTCCTGTAAGTGCACAAGTATCCCAGACCCTCGTGTTGGGAAACTGTCTTTCTCATCCTAGGATTTAGCTTGAACACACTAACAGTTTGCTGCTTTTTGCAAATGCTTTAATATTTCATCTTTCCTCTAATTCATTCTTTTTATTTTGAAAAGCATGCTACACATTGGCTTAGAGATGTTTTAATATTTATGTAATAATAAAAAGAATGACAATCACAATAATAGTAATAACTCCAAGAGCTCAGGAAACATTTTCTCGGGGTACTGTTCTGATGCTGCCACTTACTAGGTACTACTCATGAGTTCAGAGAACATAATTCCTACAAAGCTAAAATATGCCTTAATGGGTTTTTTCCAGTCAGAAGTATTCAGAAAGCAAGAGATGGAATCTTACTCATTCTTCAGGATTCCTCATCATGTACAACTCATGGGCACCTCCAATGGTAGTAAAGGCTCAATGAAAAAAGCTGATATATTGACTCCAAAAGTACATGATTTTCTCCTAAATAAAAAACCTCTCCACACCTCTCTTATGGCTTTTGAAATAGTTTCATTCTATTATCTCCATTTTGAAAAACTCCTAGAAATCTCTGTACTCAATAATTCAATCTCAATAATCTCAGTAATTCTCCTTCTATATTTTTCTGAGGTCAATCCAGCAAAGGTTTAGTTTGATTACTCATCTGGCAGTTTCATATTTGTCCTCATTGGAAATCATCACTCATGTCTCTACCCCTGCACTCAGTTTTCTGATTTCCACTTGATATTGAAAAATCAGTAATCTATCCAGCTGTGTTAAATTTTTCTGTGGAAGATTTTTTGAAACTATAAGGTATTCTAAGGCAACAGTTCCGGGTCTCAGCAGGGCTCAACTGTTGAGTTCACTCACATTTCTCAAAAAAGGAATCTCTGTGCTGAAGAAATGAACTAGGCCTCCAAATTTTACTAGTTTCAAATATCAACTAAAGGATTAAAAACTTACATGTAAGACCTAATCAATCTTGTAGTACTGCCAGAAGAAAGTGAAGAAGGGATACTTCAGGACTTTTAATTTGTGGACATTATCCTAAATACAGTGGCTATGAAAGAGAAGATGAGAAGATTAAGTATATGAAATTAAAAAGGGTTTTGCTAGCAAAGGAAACAATCAACATAGCTGAAAGATGAACTACAAAAATGAGAGAACATAACTTCAAACTACACAATTGATATGAGATTAATATCCAGGATATATAGAGAATACAAACACATGAATAGTTTAAAAAAATTGTAAATTGGTAAGGATATGAATAGACATTTCTCAAAGGAAGATAAATTTTGACAATAGACATTTTAAGAATGTCCATTCCAGGCATGGTGGCACATGCCTGTAATCCCAGCACTCAGGAGGCTGAGGCAGGAGAGAGTTGAGAGTTTGAGAACAGCCTGAGCTACATAGTGAGTTGCAGGTCAGTCTCAACTACATAGTGAGACCCTGTCTCAACCCCCCCCAAAAAAAGAGTTCCTAATATCTTTAAATGCAAATCAAAGCCACAATGTAGATCTAGGCATAGTGGTCTATTTCTATAGGTCAATCTATTTGGGAGGCTGAAGCAAGAAGATTTCTTAAACCCATGAGGTAGAGGTCAAACTAACCAACATATTTAGGTACTATTTGAAGTAAAGAAAAAATGGGTTCCTGGGGACTTAGCTCAGAGATCCTTCATTTGTCTAGTACATGTGGAGGCCCTAAGTTGACTCCCAGCACTAGAAAAAGTAAAAAAAAGAAGACCACAATAAGATGACATGTTACCCCAGTGGGAATGGGTATGATGAAAAGCATGAAATACAACATTTCACAAAACTACTGTCTTCCTGTGTTTATTGTGGCACTATCCACAATGGCCACTATGTGCAATCAACCTAAATATGCACAACAGAAGAATGCATAAATAAAATGTGTTCTATACACAGAATGGAATACTATTAAGCCACAAAACACATGAAATCTTCTTTGTCATTGGTGACAGTGTGGGTGAACCTGAGGGTTATTATGTTAGGTGAAATACATCAGGTATAGAAAGACAAACAGTATAATCTCGCAAAAGTAACCTAACAAAGGCAATTTTATAGAAGTGGAGAGAATAGTGATTGCCAAAGATGGGGTAGAATAGGAGAGAGTGGCCAGAAGTGACAGCCCATCTATAGGAAGAGTGGTATTGTATGAGTGGAGTAGTAAGTTCCAGTGTTTTATGGCACAGACAGGTAAACATAATTAACATAAGTGTCTTGTATATTTCAATGTAGTTAGAAAAAGGAAATTTTAATGTACTCACCAAGAGAAAAATGTTAAAGTCTCAGCAGGGAATATGCTAATCATAAGTTGATCATTACTCCCTGTATACAAAATGAAAATATTATTTTCTCTGTCACAGATGTAAATTATTTGAAAAATAAATAAGTAAATAAGTAATAAGCTTTATTATCTGTCCTTAGCAATAAATACATCCTTAGGATATTTTCCTCTTTGACTGGAAGAAGGAAGTGATTTTTTGTTCATGAGATAAATCCACAAAGTCCCTTAGCTTCATCCACTCACCATGAAATATTTGAATACTGTTGTGACCCAGGATAATTTATTCTTTTGTCTTACTGCCCTTGTGGTTGATGGAAAAATCAAGCGTGTTTTATAATTTTATTGGTGAATTTCTGTATTTTATCTTTTTAAAAGTGAGTGGGAATAAAATGGTTATGAAAATCCTCCCAATGCCATCTTGCCATAAATTTTTAAAATCTATATTGAAAATTATAAATTCACATAGAAAGAATGAATATGGCATAATTATACTGATAAATAAAACAGAAATCCTTAAATAAAAAGATTTTAAAATGGACACCAACAGGAAACATCATCACCTAGGTAATGATGATTGAAATTTGACCAAATGTGATGATATATGGACATATTTGCATAATACTGGTATTTCTGGAGTTTTCAATTGAATTAATACCTCAATTATAAGTGAAGAATGATCATTTTTAACTGTTGCCATATGTGAAAAAATTTTGGAAACATTGCAGTGGTATTAAAAATGATTTTAATAATATTCTAATCAAGGAGCCATCATTCTCCCCATATTTTAGGCATTCACACTATGCTAGAATCTTATTTTCAAAGAATAAAAAATAAAATTAGGGTTCATAGATATCAATAATATTTACAAAAGAAGGTATCTTAATTAATATTTAAAATTACATAATTGACACATGTAAATAAAATATTTTTATGTCTAACATAGGAGTCAGACTTCCTGATATCAGTAATTACAAGGAGATCCGTTTATTTTTAACTTGAACATAGTATTAGAGGAGTGCTGAGCGTTTTAGATGCAAAGTCCATGAAATGGAGATTAACAGAAACAAGGGTGAAGTGAATGGCACAACATAGTCCCTGGAGTCAGGAAATCAGCCTTTATGAATTCTTCATTTCTCCAGAGTTGGTCTTTAAGGATACTCACATTTGGGATCATAGCCATAGAGAAATACCTGGAGATTTGGATATTGAGCCCCAGGGATAGAGAGACAAGAGATTTCAGCCTGTGACCACCTCTTTCATCAGCTGTGCCCCAGGCAGGAAACAACACCTGAGCTTCCTCTCAGTTATGATCCTCCTGGATAAGATTAACTCCATTAATCTGTCTGTACTTCTGGAGGGAAGATTTCTACCTTCATTATCCAGGTGAGAAGCTGAACATTGTTTCTATTCAAGCCAACCAGGCCACAGAAAGTCTCACAGGTAATGCTTTGGATGGGTAGGTAAATGTGTTTGTTACTAGTGTTAAATCCTGGGAAATGAAGAGTTAAAAAGAAGGTGTAAAGATGATAGGAAATAAGCCCCTCCCTTCACCTTCTCTTCATCTAGTCCCCTGACATATGCACTAATACACACTCAAATCCTATTCTGCTTGTCTCACACACTGTCAAAAGTACAGGAACCATGCTTTTCAAAGTAGAAATCTGCTCCTTAAATACAATGACTAATACAAAATACTTTAAATTTTATTTGAATTATGTAAAAAATGGTGGAGAGTAGTTTTTTAGAGTGTCAGTTGAAATGCCATAATAAAGAATCCTAGATTATATTGCCTTATAACTTAATTTTTGTTCTTCAATTTGGAATCCGAAGATCAACTTGTTCTTCCAAGAGATCTTTGTCTAAAGTGATGGTAGCAAATGTTGCTGCTGCTGTCCATAATTTTATTCTTTTCACCCCATCTTTTTCCATCAGGTTGAAGACAACAATATGAATTCTAGAAACCAAACAGCTGTCTCAGAATTCCTTCTGCTGGGACTGACAGATGATGCAGAGCTTCAGCCCCTCATCTTCAGCCTGTTCCTGTCCATGTATCTGGTCAGCATCCTGGGAAACCTGCTTATCATTCTGGCTGTCAGCTCTGACTCCCACCTTCACACCCCCATGTACTTCTTCCTCTCAAACCTGTTCCTTAATGACATCTGTTTAATCACAACCACAGTCCCAAAAATGCTTGTGAACACCCAAACACAGAGTCACAGCATCACTTACACTGGGTGTCTCTCCCAGCTCTGCTTTTTCTTGGTTTTTATTGGCTTGGAAAGTTGTCTTCTTGCGGTAATGGCCTATGACCGTTATATGGCCATTTGTCATCCATTGAAGTACATGGTCATCATGAGCCCCTGCCACTGTGTTCTGCTTGTTCTACTCTCACTGCTCATTAGTACTCTGCACTCCCTGCTCCAAACTCTGATGGCACTGCAGCTGTCCTTCTGCACAGATCTGGAGATCCCCCACTTCTTCTGTGAACTTGACCAGATCATTAAGCTCTCCTGTTCTGATACTTTCATGCATAAATTGCTAGTATATTTGGTGACCGGCCTGTTTGCTAGTGCTCCTCTTTCTGGAATAATTTTCTCTTATATTCACATCATGTCCTCTGTTTTGAGAATGCCATCACCGGGAGGGAAGTATAAGGCCTTTTCCACTTGCGGGTCTCATCTGTCAGTTGTCTCCTTGTTTTATGGGACTGGTTTTGGGGTATACATCAGCTCTGCAGTCACAGAATCATCCAAGAAGGCTCAGGTGGCTCCAGTGATGTATTCTATTGTCACTCAGATGCTGAACCCCTTTATCTATAGTCTCAGGAACAGGGACATGAACAATGCTTTGAGCAAACTCATCAATAAGATAACCTGCATTATATGATGTGCTGTCATTGCATTTGGACTTAAGTTTCTAGAGAAAGAAGAAAATGATGGGCTTCCTGGTGAGTCAGTGTGCTGAGTCTATCTCTTACCACACTTTTCTAATATGAGGAGATAATGTCATGAGTGATTAAGTACTTTCAATTTGCCTTAAATTCTAAATTGTTTCAAGACTAGTAGTGAAGTTGAACACATGATTTTATATTCTAAATACAGTTTCTTTGCTCAAGTTGCACAGAGGCAGTACCTGAAGCATGACTTCTAATTTTAGCAACTTTTAATGTGCAGTTTCAGAAGAAGACAAGTGGAGAAGTTGAACACAGGAGGAACAGTATTAAGATAAATCTGTGTTTACATTTAGATAATGATTTCCACCTGGCTGTATAGTTAGGACTATGTGAATTTCATTCTAGAATGAGCCCTACTTTGAACATTGGTAGCCTGTGAAGTAGTTGCTGAGTGCTGTTATTCATACATATAGCCTTAATGGCAATAATATTATTCACCACATTTAGGATTTTTACTTATAAAACTTTCATAATTGCCTGATATCAGTGGTTTGAAATAATTGTGTAACATTTGAAATTGATTAGTGAAGATGCCTTCAATTCTTTTAATAAAAAGAAACCCAACATTAATAAATTCAAACAAGAAATATGGGCTTCATTACAGGGAATTCAATGGTAAGGAATATACCAGAACACTGAGCTGGGCTTCATTCAATTTTCTGTGAGGGGTTCTCATCCTAGGTCATTTGATGATTGTACTGAATGCTGGTGTTGTACCCGGCTGGATATGGTGCCAGAGACAAAAATCTCAGGACCCTTCTCTTGGTGTCCTGATATTTAATTTTCTATGGATTCATCAGACTTCATCTCTGTAGTGAGCTGAAAGTGGCCCTCAAAATGTCTCCTGATCCTGTCAAAATAGTAGATAATTATCTTATATGATACATGGCTTAATCTTACTTGCATAGGGAGAGGTAATTTAAGAGGAGGAGCCTTCCTGGATTATCTAGGTGGACTATAAATGTCATCATGTTTCATTATACAGGACACAAAAGGGTAGAAGACACAAAAAATAAGAATGCATTTTATTTGTGGAGACAGATATTGGGATAACTCAGCCATTATTGATTACCAGTACTGTGGAGTGCTAAGCAACAAGGGAGGGGCTGTTTTGCCCTCCATTTGGCTACTCCTTTCTGCTGTATATCAGAGTCATGTGCTTTGTTTCAAAATGAGCTCTTTCAAAATCCTACAGCAAAACGGTCATTGGCATTTCCTCCTATAACAGGCATGACCATTACATCATCCCATACTCATCTTGCTGGATTTTATAAGGATGACATACTTCACCAGCTCAAAAGACAACAAAGAGCATATAGGCCTTCCTTATGCTCTCTAACATACTCTTCCCATGCCTGCATATTTTGCTATAATTTTTTGAGCCTAAAGACACCTGTAGAGAGGGTCTCTACTTTCACTACTTTTCTCTCTCTGTAGTTCCTTCTTCTGTATTCAAGAAATCTTCTTATTCTGATCTTGGTAAATTCTTTTACTGCCTGCATATCCAGACACCATTGCTCATGGCAAGTGCTGTAGCATTTTACCTATGAAATTGGCATTTCCATTGGGGTTCAATGCACAGACTTATTGCACAATTGTGCTTTTCTTTAACCTTGTTAAATTTCAAATTTACTAAATGTCATGTCTCTTGTTAGTTTCATCATTTTTGCATCATAATTATGGTATTGTGTTTCAGTGTTACTTGCTCATCTATTTTCTATGCTCTATGATTTTTGTATTGTGTGTATTAAAATAAAGACTTTTTGTTGATAAAACTAAAAATTTTATTAATATATATTTGCAGTACATAATGTTTACATTCATTGTGTAGAGTTGGAATATGCACACATTGTATTGATGAAATTTTCAGGCTTGATTTCTATTTGCATATTCTCAATATCTTTTGAAATATAATTTATACTTGGGATGCAATAATTGGCTGGAAGAGTAACTCGTCATGCTTTGGCATTTTTCAAAAAGTTTTTCAAAGTGGTAGAATCAATAGCCTTTGTATTAGATATTGCTGTTGCTTAACATTATTTCTCAAACATTTTCACTTATTCTGATAACCTAATGTTTGTAAAATAACATTTAATTCACATTTCTTTTACTTTAAGGTTGAGAATCTTTTCACATATTATTGCCATTTGTTTTACTTCCTTGTGATATATGCTTTTATGACATATCCATTCAGTCGTCTATCTTTTAAACAAGTTCATGATATTTAAAGTAACTGGAAAATTGATTGTTTGGATTTTGCACAAAGTGCAAAGTGATAAAGCAGTTTTTCAAAATGAATCCTTTTTAAATATGCTTTGTTGTATCTATTAGGTGCTCACAATCCTTAGTTTTAACATGTTTTTTTCCCTCCTGGTCTAAGCTCAGTAGATCTTGATAATGAAAACTCTATTTGCCTCTTTAAAAGTTATACAGGCTTGCTTTTTCAACTGAATCTTAGCCACCTTATTCTTTGCTTTTGATGTTATCCAGGAAGATAATTCATTTTTATTTCTTAGCATCTTTTATTAAATACACTGTTTATTCACTATAATACTAATTAAGCAATAACACCACTGTTCACCCATGAGTAGGGCTTTTTGTTGTTGTTGTTATTTGTTTGTTTGTTTGAGGCAGAGTCTCCCCTTGTAGTTCAGGCTGGCAGCGAACTCCCTATGTAGCCCAGGTTGGCCTCAAATTCTCAGCAAGCCTCCTGCCTCAGTCTATCGACTGCTGGGATCAGAGGCATGTGACACCACAGCTGGCTGGGCTGTCTTTCCAGAACAATAAAACTATTGTATCTAACTCTGTACTAATTTCATGTCTTATTGATTGGAGCATATTTGTCCTCTAAATTTGTATTTCTGGTAACAAGCAGCCCTAAAACATTTTCAATTATTCTCACAAAGTTACATTGTAGCATACATTAATTTTTTGATAATCAATGATTTTTTAACCATAGTGATAACTGAGACTCAATTTCTGTCTAGGACAAGTAATATGTGTTTATCACTGACAAAAAGAAAAGACTCTCACTTTACTGTCTCTGACCCAACACTTGAAACTGCTTCTATCATGCAGTGACCTGGATGGGAAAAAGTCTTAGCAAAAGACCAGCTCCTGGAGGAATGGTGCAAGCCCTACTCTGTTCTGCTCTATTCCCTCCCACAGTGAACTATTACTTTCTATATTGGTAGATATTTTAAGATCACATTTTTATGTATGCATGTATGTACATATACGTTTTCCACCTTTCTACAGCATATATATATATATATATATATATACACACACACATACACACACATTTACCTGTAAATATTACATGTGTATGTATATGTACATGCACATTTATGCTGTTAGTGTTTTGTTGTGTTTTGTTTTGTTTGCTTTTTTGAGACTGTCTCACTATGTAGCCAAGGCTGGCCTTGAACCCATGTCATCCCTCCTGCCTCAGTCTCCCATGTGTTGTGATTACAGGCATGAACCACCATACCTGGCTCTTTATGCTGCTAGTTTTGATGAAAACTTAGTACTGAAATTCTAAAAATAAGAGTGAAATATCAATTAAACATTTAACCCACTTTGATTATGGAGAATATATTAGAAACACCTTATAATATACAAAAGAAGATTCAAATTTTACTGATTCTAGAATGAAAT